>NW_025814834.1:57590000-57762500 GCF_022079265.1 Lynx rufus | reverse complement strand
TACTACTTGGCAATGAGAAAGAATGAGATCTGGCCATTTGCAGCAACGTGGATGGAACTGGAAGGTATGATGCGAAGTGAAAGAAGTCAGGCAGAGCAAGACAGATACCCTATGTTTTCACTCATATGTGGATCTTGAGAAACTTAACAGAAGACCGCGGGGAAGGGGAAGGGGAAATAAATAGTTACAAGCAGAGAAGGAGAGAGGCAAACCATGAGAGACTCTTAAATACAGAGAACAAACTGAGGGTGGATGGGGCGTGGGGGAGAGGGGAAAGTGGGTGATGGGCATCGAGGAGGGCACCTGTTGGGATGAGCACTGGGTGTTGTATGGCAACCAATCTGACAATAAATTATATTTTTAAAAAAGAAGAAAAAAACGAAAAACCAAGTGAACCATCCTCCCCCCCGCCCACAAAAAAAAAAAAGAAAGAAACACAAGAGGGACCAAGAAGTCACCCAGGGCAGGTCTTTGTCATCTGGCTTATGAATAACAGAAGGCAGAGTGAGCAGTGGCATGGAGAACAGAAGAGCCCTCCTGATATTGGCCAACAGGGAGGTATGGTGCCCCTTCTGTGCAGAGGACAGATATAGTAAGAACGTGTTATCCCATTCTGTTATTTAAGGAAAATGAGAACGCGCGTACGTACCCATATGCGTCCTGCACTCTATCATTCCCATGCTTTGCCATCCACAATTCCTAAGGCAGGCATGAGCCATTTCATCCCAACTGGGCAACCAGCCTCATTGAATGCATGCATTATTCACTGTACGAAGTTATCCTACCCGTTGTGAACAGATTCGGAAGTTAGCAAACTCTGCCCCTGTGCCTCTGCGTACAATGTCCTGAAACTACCTCAGATCTAGCCTACTTCAGGAAAACCCACCAGAGGTCCAGGAAGAGGAGTCCAAATTCCCGGGGATCCAAATGAAATTCTGATTAGTTCACAAGACTTCCGTAGCCTGAAATGAAGCTCAAGCTGAGGAATCATATCATACTCCACCCTGCAAATGTCATTTTAAAAAGAAAGACACGTATTCATCTATGACAAAGATGTAGTTGCGAGTATCAGTCAGAATGTTACCCAAGATCCGCTTCTTGAGATGTCTTTCAGGTCTTAGCACAAGAAATAGTTGTGGCGGGGGGAGTTGATTTTGCTTTTAGTTATAGATATCATGACTTACATAGCTTATCAGACTTTTCGTCTTCTTGCTGGCAGCAGAAAAGCTCAGAGTCAAATTGGAAATACTAAATTCTGCCTCTAGCAAGCATTTAGACATTTGAAATAAGCACTTTGGAATTAGCTTCAGCCCTGGCTCCATTTTATTTCTCTATTATTTCTCTTTCTCACTGACTTTTTAGAAGTTACTCCTAATGTATGTTATCTTGATATATTTATGTACCAAATAAACTACCTTAAATCTTCTGCGGAACAAGGTGGCAGAAAGAGAAAGAGAGAGAGAAGTGGGAGTGCAATAAAAAATGAACAGTATGGATAGAGAAGGTGACATTTGTGTCCTGGAGGGTTCTAGAAACAAGACGGTTTTCACGACTACAGTGGCTTTAGCCAGAGAAACTAGAGCCAGGCTAATGGCCCAGTGCTCCTCAGGTCAAGTGCCAGCCTCCTCTTCTGTTCCTAGTGGCTCAGCAGTTTCTAGTTCTTGATTTCCCAGATGACGGTATTCGTTGTGGGACCTGTTCTCATAGGCAAAACTGTCAGTTGAAACAAGCAAACCACGTGGCCAGAAGTAACAAAAGCTAACCTTGGTGGGGGAAAAGGCGGGGGGTGACACTAAGAATTATAGATGAAAACTGGAGAAGACTCTAAAATTAAAAAAAAAAAAAGTCATCATCAAAATGAACAATATTTATAGATGCTTCGTTGCCGATAACAATCCCAAGAACACTGAGGCTATATACTGTAAAAATATCAGAGGGATTGTAGTTTTTTTGGAAGTTCTCTTCTTCTTTGGGTTCCTCGATATGTGATATCGTTATGGACAGGAGATAGACTTCACCAAAACCATCTGTGAGTTTAGCCAGTCTAGTCACCCATCAGTCAATATACATTTATTGAGCATTTACATGTGCAGATGTGTTAGAACTAAGGATATGAGGTGGACAGATAAATGAGATGTGACCCTGACCCTCAGCGTCCCTACATTTTAGACACATCAATAACAATAACACTATGTCCCTAACAGTATGAACCAAGTACAATAAAAGCACAACAGAGGGATGGACTGGTTCCAGTTGAGGCTTAGGGGAAAGGAGAACCAGAAAAAGTTCCATAGAGAAACTGAGATTTGAGTTGGACCTTAGAAACAGGGAGTCTTCAAGCAGCAAACCAAACAGGAGGAGATCAGGGAGAGGGATCAGCTAGGATAGAGGCTGAGAAGAATGAAAGATCTAGCAGGTTCAAGGGACAGCCTGGTGTGTGACATGACTGAAGGTAGGGAAGCGCATGGCAAGGAGCCCCTGGGGAATTTAAGCATAAGGAAGTAACATAAAGATAAATGATAGCGAAACAGGGAACGAACAGTTAGAAGTAAAAAGTTATGGGATCAGGTGTCATTTACGACCATCTCAGCTCTGGAAATGCCAAATTTGGAGTTCCCAGCGTGTGGGCACGCTCTATAGTTACAACAGTGGGGATGAATGAGTCCACCAGTAAAAAAAAAAGTATAAGGTAGCAAGAAGAGACCCGAAAATAATGTCAACCATTAACGAATGAGAGAGTAGGTGGAAAAAGGCCAGACACTGAAGGAGACTGAGAAAGGAGGCCAGAACTAGCAATGATCTTGAACGAGGAAAGGGAAGTTGCAGATAGATCGTGGCGAAGGAGTTGTCAACCGTGCCTAACAAAGAAAAAAGCCACTGAGCGAGACATTAGCTGGACCCTGGTGACTTTTGCAAGGTAGCTGCAATAAACACTGGAGAGAGAAGCGAGACTCTGGGGTTAAAGTGGAGGCAGCAGGAATAGACTTTTCTTCTTCAGATACTTGTTTGGAAAGAGGAGGGAACAGACTAAGCGTCAGAGAGGCAGGATACAGGAAAGATTCCTTGGGGATGCCAAAAGCTTGAGCATCTGGGCTGACAGGAAAGTGCCAGTGAAGAGGAGATGGTAGAGGGGAGGAGAAATTGGGGAGGGAATTAGGAAGAGAAAAACAGATGATACCAGTCTTGAGATGGAAGCTGGGAGATGTAATCAGATGAAAGGATCAGCTTTGGAAATCCATCAAATCACTGGGGGAAAAGACCAGTCTAGCAAATTATTTGACAGGGTGCTCCTATATTCTTAAAATAGTCCAGTCTGTTCTGTTGGGCTTTTGAGGACAGAGCCATGGGACCTCTGTAGAGCCAGCCAATAGAAATAGTGATTTTTTTTTTAAGTAATAGAGTTTTTTAAGTAAATCACCCAGAAGATCTCCCCCTGCCCAACCACCACCACCTTTTTTTTTTTTAATTTAATCGTGTTGATATAGCTATTGAAGTAAAGTATATTGGGGTTTTTTTTTAATACTGATGAATACTTAGATAAAATATCTCATGAAGGAATACTTGCTATTTGTGGAATGGGAAGAGAAAGGCTTGCCAACAGTGAAACAGAAAGGACACTGTGGCTCACAGTCAAGTGCCCCCAGATCTCATGCCTTTGGGTCGTCACCGACACAGGTGTCATGTCCTCTGTCTGTATAGACAAGGGTCTCCAGCTGAAACTACAACCAAACCCAAGTTTTTCCTTCTCTGTCAAATATGGCACCTCCTCTTGGAAAACAAGATGGCCACCTGAACTGTAAAAAGTGCAGAGAAACAAGCACTTTTATGCAACTTGAGGTTGGGAATACTGTAATTTCTCACAATTAAGGGCGCCTCGGACATTAGTTACCCTCGGTTGTAATTCACATTTTTAAAATTGGCAGCGGGTCTTTCTCCATAGACTGCTCACTGCTTTTTAATCTGATCCCTGAAACCTTCTAGGAAATAGCATAAATCCCACCTGTCTCTTCTTCCCTTTTTGCACATTTTCTTTTGGCTTCTCAAGATTATTTGGCTTCTCTATGCTTAACAATTTGAATTAAGTTAAAATCTAATAGAGCCAGGAATCCGAATTTCCAATTTATCTTATAATAGAAAGAATCTTTTAATAGATGCCAGCTTTTTACCAAGTAGATGATAATAGTTTTAAAGTTAAATATAAAAATTTAGGAACGGAATGGGCCCTTTGCTGGCTGTAGGGGCACAGAACTATGTTTATAAACACATTGAGCTAAATTTTTTTTAAACCAGGATTGGTTACATATGCCCTATTTATAAGCAAAGGGGTACATTCATTTGACTACATAGTTTCTTTATACAGCTATAAAAACAAAAACCTCTATGTCCCATTTACTTTTAGGTAAGCCAGTACGTACACCCATGACAGTGTTATGTGACTGGGAAGGAAAGTGTGCTGAAGGATTGCAGAAACTTGGCTGGCCGTTCAGAGAATGCCTGCCAAAAACTACAGCATTTGAACCGGGCTTTGAAGGGTTAGTAGGGTTTCAGTAAGACGAGGATTGAAGGAAGAAATGCCAGGTGGAATGGCAGAGGCTACAAAAACAGGAGAAAATTGAAAAGTGCATCCTTCTAGGGGCACCTGGGTGGCTCAGTCGGTTAAGCATCCAACTTCAGCTCAGGTCATGATCTCACAGTTTGTGAGTTCGAGCCCCACGTGGGGCTCTGTGCTGACAGCTCAGAGCCTGGAGCCTGCTTCGGATTCTGTGTCTCCCTCTCCCTCTGCCCCTCCCCCACTGGCATTCAGTCTCTCTCTCTCTCAAAAATAAACATTACAAAATTTTTTTTAATTTAAGAAACGTGCATGCTTTTAGTTGTACCACCAAAAATTGATCTCCACCTATCTACTACAGTCTAAAAATATAGAAACAAACCAGGCATGGTCCATACTCTCCAAGTTCCCACAGGACACAGGGAGAGCAGCATCAGCAGCTCAACAGTAGCGTGTCAGTGTTTGCTGTCTGTAGGATGCTTTGAGCACCGGAGGAGCAAAGCTGGATCTGTGGCATTGTTGGAGCTTTGCACGCCGAGAGGGTAGGAAGGAGGAGCTTCTGCAAAGACACATAGATATTTTTCCGTCAGAGTTTCTTTTTCTTATTATGTAACTGTGAGAATAATAATACTAGTAATAATAGCTGACATTTATTTAAGCTCTTAACTACTTGTCAGGTACACGTATTGGAACCTCACCGAATCCTCAGACATCCCTCTGAAGCGGGTACCATCTCCATTTAGCAGATGAGGAAGTGGAGATACAGGGGGTTAAGGAACTTGCCAGAAGTCACACAGCCAGCAGGGTGGATTTCCACTCAGGGAGTTTGGCTCCAGAGCTCACGTCCTTAACTGTAGTGTCACCTCAGGTAATCTCTGTGGTGAGGTCAAGGAAATGTGGGAGATTTGTTCTTACCAATTCTGTAGTTTGAAGGGCAGTTATAGTTCTCGAGCCCTAAAAATCATCTGGAAGGCAGTCACTCTTAAATATATATTGAGCATTCAGACCATTCTGCTTGACCCTCTATCACTTCTGTTCCTGGCGTACTTATATTTCTGGTTAGAAATTGTGGTGGATGGCTGTTCTGTTTTCTGCCCCAAAACTCCCTTCTCTTGAGAACTTCTCCCCACCCCAGCCCCATTCTCTCCAGCCCTGTGATCCCTGTGGGGGCTGCACGACCTCCTTGGCCATGCCAGTTGGGTCTAGAGGTATGGCTGTCTGGGCTTGACTGAGCTAGAACTTGGAAATGACAACTGGCAAATCTAGTGGCAGTAGCTGTGACACCCAAGGCTTGGTGTCACTGGCCGTGTGTTCTCCGCCACATAGAGAACATTGTTCTACAGTGGTCGGGGGCAAAACAAACAAGCAGAGCGAGCCATGGTTGAAAATTGGATAGAGCAGCAGGTCTCAGGGCATTTGAATGTCTAGATCCCATTGTCCCTAAGATCTAGCCACATGCCTTCTCTGCCTAAATTTAGGTCATATAAGATAAACCTGTACACTTCTAAAATAGTCCCCTCTTTCTTAAACTAGTTGGATTTCTACAACTTGCAGCCAATAAAGTTCTAACACAAGCATAAAGAATTAACACACATAAAAATGCCCCCCCAAAAAACTTTTTATAAAACAACCTGAGAACAAGGGCTGTTCTATCACTATTTTAGATGGCACATAAATAATTACGCAGCCATAAAAAAAAAGGATGAGGTCTTGCTATTTGTGACAACATGGATGGACGTAGAGGGTATTATGCTAAATGAAATAAGTCAGACTGACAAAGACCAATACCATATTATTTCATTCGTATGTGAAATCTAAAACACAACAAATGAACAGATAAACAAAAAGTAGAATCAGACCCTTAAATGCAGAGACTACATCGGTGGTTGCCAGAGGGAAGGGAAGGGGTGGGCAAATGCTTGAAGGGGAATGGGAGATACAGTCTTCCAGTTATGGAATGTATAAGCCATGGGGATAGAAGGCACAGCACGGGGAATAGAATCAATGACATTGTAGTCGCACTCTATGGTGACAGGTGGTAACTACACCTGTGATAAGTATAATGTAACATAGAGAGATGGCGAACCACTATTGTTGCACATCTGAAACTAAGGTGACATTGTCAACTCTGCTCACATATTTTAGAATGTGTTTTCTAATTATTTTATACTTTTTTGTGTTTTCTAAATAACACAAAATGTGTGTACGTATGTAAATGCATATACATATATATATTTTTTTTGATAGCCCATAAATATACATAGAGAGAGGTCAAGGAACCCTCTCCTGAAGGTAGTGATCAGCAACCAACAGTTGAATGAATGTTGTCAAGTGGCTTGGCTTCCTCCACAGTTCTTGAGCCCATCCCTCTTCTCTGATCACCAAAATTTTAGGGCTGAGCGATCCCATGTGCTTTAAAGCATGGCGGCTCCCAACAGTTTCCTGAGTTCTTAAGGAAGCTGGAAGAGATGTATTTCTGAGTCAAAATGGTAAACAAGATGTGACTCCACAGTAAAGCAATTGATTTTTAAATAAATATGCCAGGTATGTGCTTTTCCTCCAAGGCCATTAGCCTAGGAGTGTGAGGCTGCCATTTCTCGAGCAGCATTGGAACTCCATTCTGGCGGTTACTTACTGAATACTCTTAGTGGTACCAATCTTTATCATTGGAAACAAGTCGAGACTTGTGGAGTGAGCCAAACTGTTGGGAGCCAAGGTTGTTGATTAAAGCGAGTAATCAAGCTTAGAAAATCACTTGGCATCAGAAATAACATTTGACTATAAATATGGAGATGGATATTTATTTCATTATTTACAAACTGCCTCTGACAGGTGATTTTGCTCAGTTATGTACTGTTACCATTTTAGAATATAGTTTAGCTGCAGAGTAAAATTTAAAAATCTTATATGATTTACTCAATCAGATTCATAAATGAGGAGAAGGAAAACTCTTCTCCTGAAGTCCAAAGTCTTCCAACAAGTGCACGAGAAGCGCTGTCAAAAGTGTTTGGATGTATTATGTCAACTTGTAAAAAAAAAAGAGAGAGAGAGAGTACTTTGGGTTTCACAGACTCTTACATTCCAACTTCAACAATACTGAATTATCTGGACTATCATCTAACCCAAGGGGAACGTGTATTACCTTAAGGGATGAGAAATGACCATATCCAGAAAAGCTTACTTTAAATGTGATCATTTTCCTTTGAGAAAAAAAAATAGCAGCTCAAATATTAACAATGTTTTTCATTTTTTGCCTTTTAGAAAGTTCTCTTCCTCTATGAGGTATCCTTCCACTCACCTTGTGAAGCCAGTCGACTGAGGACTCTCTTAGGATCCAGGAAACAAAGACGTTGAAGGATTCTCTTTACGTTTTCAGAAACGTTACCACGATAGCACTTCCCAAATCTTCTCTTTTACATATTTTCTGTGAAGTTATGGAACATAGGGTTCTAAAGGGTTATAAAGCAATCTTTCACATTTCCCGGAAAATAAATACAACTGATTTGGAAACTCTTACATCAGTGAGATTGTGCACATATTATTTGTTCCAGTTATTTCTTAAATAAATAAATAAAACCCCAGAAAACCTTAAAACATCATTTCAAACGGCACAAATAGAAATGTGACGTGCATGACATGGCTGTCTGCTTTACTTGTACTGTTTCACTGTTTCATATTCTGAGCAAACAGAGAGGCTATTTTCCCCCAAGGGTTCAGGAGGGCATACGATTTCATTTCTTCAGAAAATTATTTCTCAAGATTTCAATCTTCTTAGCCGGAGATGACAAAACATAATATCAGAAACACTTATGCTTTTTATCTACTGTATTTTCAAAGCATAAATAAAGGCTCGGTGTACATTTAAGACAGGTAGATTCAAACTTGGGGATAAATCACGTATGTGTTGCACAAACAGTTCTATAATGTAAGAATATTTTCATTGTAAGATGTTTAAGAGAAGAGCAAAAGACAAACTACGTCTTTTAAAAGTATTTTTGCATTGCCACTCTTATTTTACTCAGGTAGCATTCAGTTTTCTAAATCTTGGGGTTAATGAGACAAGTAATAAAAAATTAAATTGGATTTTTAGAAATAGGGATTCAACTGGGCAACATTCGGCTAACGCTTCTTCTTTTTTTTTTTTTTTTCCTATTTCTATGCAGAGTGGTGAGCACTATTTTGGTTTTCAACCTCATTACACTTCTATTCATAAAGCGTCATATAAAAACTTTAAACCTCAATGTTTTAAGAATAAAACAAATCATGCATCTATGAAAAGATGAGCATAATGGCCCTTTTGTAGCATGTCTCGTGCAGTTCACAAGTGGTCTTACACAGCATTAGCTGAGCAATTCCCATTAGCATTAATATGCTCTTAAGTTTCTACTGTCCTATCATTTAAGCAATAATTTGAGGATCAATTCAATTTCATGGGAATTTCACTATTCCAGGCCAGCTTTATGGCCTTGTGACGTGGAGAAATTTAGCTGTTGAGACACTTCAGGTTTCAAGGTCTTTTGTGGAGGAATTTGAACACACACACACACACACACACGCACATACACACCCATATACCCGTCGTTAAAATAATTCCATGGATGAAACCTGCTACAAAATAAGGTTGCTTCTGAGGCATAAATGCCCATCGGCCTCCAACTTTCCTCCTCTTGGCTCCCAGCTTCTTTGCAGATATCGTAGCAAATAGGTCACCCAGCAAGATATCGGGATTAGTCCCTTAAGAGATTTAAGAGGCACTTAAAGAATATTTGAGGCCCTATTCCAGTCTGGTTGCTGTTTGGGTTGAGATACAGCCCCTAGAAGTTCTCTGGTGAGACATCAATTTCTGATCTGGGAGAGTTAACAGAAACTCATTAGCAGAGTTCCCTACGTGTATAGTACATGCTTAATACATGCTTATTGGACTGAAATAGCACCCTTAAGATCAAGTCCATGTGATGTGTCCAACTGACGATAAGCAGAAGCATCAGAGAACGGAATAAGAGTCCTAAGTGGTGGGTGGGGGGAAGAGTAGAGAGAAGAAAATAAATATCCCATCTGAAAACTCAGAATTCTTACATAACCGAAAAAGGTTTAGAAAGGACTTTATCGTGTGTTGAGTAAGCCATATGCTTGACACCAAAAATTGTTTCTAGTGGCTTCAAGAAAGTTCAGAGAAGTTACCATCGTAAGTTAGGACAGCATTTTATATATCCTCACTCACTGAAGGTAGGAGAGACTTGAGGAATGAGAACATTGCAGTAAGATTGATAGGTTGGGAGACTTCTGGACTTTGACACTAACGAGCCTGCAAAAATTTCAGCGAGTTTCCTAGCTAATCTTGGAATCTCTTACTGACTCTTTATAGATAACCCTGCTCCAACCTGAGTTTAGCTTCCTAATACAAACCCTGAAGATGATCAGTTATAATAGCCATATAACGTGCGTTAAGAAAATGCAATACAGGCTCTTCTGCTGTAAGAGATATATGTGTTCCAAAAAATACTTGCATTCTGCAAAATCACAGGACTAACAGGAGAAATAGAGTTCAAAGCAGACCACTCGAAACTTCAGCAACGTTGTAACAAAAACACCAACAAAAAGAAGAATAAGCCTAATAAAAATATTCTCAGTTAAAAAAAAGTCAAGTAAACTTTGTAACTTGAAAATACTACGGTAAACACAGGAATTTTTACCTTTAAAAAAATGTACATTTTAGCACAATTTAAAAAACAACAACAGAGAGACAGAAGGTAGCTTACATAAGAAGAGACAAAATGAAGGATTGGGGCTGCTGATCAGTGGAGACAAGAGCAAAATACCAAAAGATCAGAAAGAACCACACACGAAGCATCTCCAAGACAAGACACATAGCTGACTGTTCACAGGATGGTCTTTTTCTTTAGTTTGGCTGTAGGTTCTATATTCTGTGTTCTTCCACAGCTTGCTGTATTCAGCTGCTGTCGGATGATGCAACACATTAACGATCTGAGAAGAATCAGGTCTGACCAACATGACTTCTGAGTTATACTGACCTCACTCTCCTAAGAGCTAGTTGTGTAAGAGTTAATTCATGTCGTACAAACATACTACAGTCCCCACTGGCAAAGGTGTTGCCCAAGTGTTGACATGGGTTTGTTTGTTTGTTTGTTTGTTTGACAAAATAGAAGATATCAAAGTGTTCTATATCCGTTACTTCTTTACCAATCTAAAGGCAGAAGCCTGAAGCAAACAACCTCCAAGACCCGTCCACTCTTGCCATGTAGGAATATTTAATTCTGGAGGCTCAAGGGCAATTTAACTTTTTTGATGATAGGTGAACGACAACAACTATAGATGATAGAGATGTAGATGACAATAAACAAAGATTGTAACTGGCAGGAGACCACTGCCCAGTACCTCCAGTGGAAGAGGGATTTTTCATAGAGAGGTAATGATTTTGACATTCCAGCATAACAAGAAAGCTCAGTCAAACAAGAGGAGAGCTAATCAAGCCATCAATCAGAAGATATCCATGCCTCTGGGAAACAAGTGCCCAAGGTGTATCAGAGTTTCTAGACCCAGAAGGGATCTCTTTATTTACAGCCCTCTCGGTAGTCAACATTTTCTACCCTCTGGGATTCTTCAATTAATCAATGACCAACAGGCTATGTTCTACTCTATTGCTTTTCCCCAAAAGAATTTACCCAGCCCTCTTTCCTTTAGGCCCCTCTCAATGCTAAGCAGCTTGCCCTTTTAATCTGCTTTATTCAGCACAAAAGACGAAATACAGAATAAAAGCAGTGGTTGACTTCCATAACTGCCTTTTGTTTTTACCTTGTTGGCCCCCTTTTGCCCTATTTGAATAGTACTGTGTCTCCTTCACGTTCCATTCTTAATGAGGTTATTTACCTCGCATACCCAATGAGATTGTACCTCATATAATAAATTCTCTTCTCTGAGATATGTCTGAGAGGGCAGCCTATTCAACTGTTAAAAGGATTAACCTTTTAACTGAGAGTGGTCTTGAGGCTGGACACAACTTTCATGCTGAGCTTTCAATTACTTAAAGATGTCGCCATTGCATACAGAGGTGTTTACATTTACATATACCATATACCGGTAGATCGGCCTTAAAAATCGTCGCTCACTAACTTTGCAAAAAGGCTAGTAAAGAAAACTCATTTGTTACTACATGTGTATTGCGCTTGCTTATGTGTGTTAATGAAATACCTGTGTGCTATAGTAAAGCAAACTGGATAGCAAAGAATGTCATTTCTTTTTTTTTTATTATTTTTTTAAGTTTATTTGTTGATTTTGAGAGACAAAGAGAGTGAGTGGGGGAGGGGCAGAGAGAATCCCAAGCAGGCTCCATGCTCTCAGCGTGGGGCTTGAACTCATGAACCGTGAGATCATGACCGCAGTGGAAACCAAGAGTCAGACGCTCAACCAGCTGGGCCACCCAGGCACCCCCAAGAATGTCACTTCTAATGCATTGGTATCGCTATCGGTTATGTGTGCTAATGAAATTCATGGATGTACAATCCAATTGGGCTCGTAAAATTTCCTTTTAGCCAATGCTTTTTCTTTTCTCCCCACCCAGCTTTTTACCGTAAGTGATAACATTGACCACCTCAATCGTACCTTCACATATTGTCATTCCAGGTGGGAAACAATACAGCAATGGCCAAAAGTCTACAAATAAAATAGGGACAAGGAAAAAGCAAATGGCTTGCATAATCCACCTTTGGACAATAAGTTTGGCTTTACCTCATCAATGGGGCGGTGGTACACGTGAGGGGGCAAGTGGTTGGTGGTGAAGTTTAGGAAAAATATGAAAAAAAAATTAAGGTACTTATTTGGGCTTACATACATCATTGCACTTAAAGGTAATATCAAAACGAATTTTCATAAACCTTTTCTCCTCCGAAATCCTTTTGTGTTATGGCGCATCTCACTCTGATATTCCCACGAATATCAGTTCATGGTTTGCTTGATTACGTGTTGTACTAACCTAGAAAGGATCTGTTGACACAGATATCCAAGGCACTAGGAGAGCAGCTCTCTTAAGTCAAATAATTTGGTCTCTATTCTCAGGAAAGGAGTAATTGAAAGAATCTCCTCTTGGACATAAGCCATGTTGTCCATCTCCCCCACAAAAGTCCCTGGAAAATCTAGCCTATTTATTAATGTTCTGGGGCTCATGGATTATTTCTAGAGAATTCAAGTATTTACTGACAATCTACCAACTGTTGTGTCCTAAGAACGGCGGGGAACAAAATATTCAGAGATTGCCGGCAACATGAGTTACTTTCTACTGGAGGAAGGGGTACAATAAACAAAGACACAAAATATGCAACGTTAGATGGTGATAACATTGCTATTGAACATTACTGTCAGTAGAGAAATTTTACACAATTTTAGTGGAGCGGGAAAAAGGGGGAAAGGAAAATGGGGGGTGGGATTTGAAGGAGGGTGTTGTCACATCAGGGAAGACAAGTCAGTGTTTCAGTAAAACCTGGGGGTGGTGGGTGCAGCTGAGCGAATATGTTTAGGCAGAGGGACCATTAAGAGAAAAGGCCCTGAGGCAGGGGTATAGCTGGCATGTTGGAGGAATGCAAAGGAAGCCAGTGAGGCCAAAGAGAGATTGGACAATAAGAACAGAAGCATCAAGCAGGGGTTGAGGGTGAATGGTACAGGACTTTGTAGACTACTGCAGCGATTTGGGCTTTTACTCTAAATAAGATGGGGAACTATGGATCTCAACCATGAACCTCAGTGCCTACCAACAGATGACTAGATGAAGAAGATGTGATGTGGTACTATGTATACACAATGGAATGTTAGCAATGAGAAACAAGGATATCCTGCCATTTGCAACAACCTGGATGAAGCTTCAGGGCATTACGCTAAGTGAAATTTCAGAGAAAGACAAATACTGTATTTACACAGTCACTTACGTACGGAATCTTAAAAAACAAACTACAGCGAGTAGAGGGGGGGTTGAGGGAAAGGGGGAGATATTCGTCAAGAGGTACAAACTTTGGGTTCTAAGATTAACAAATTTGGGATCTAATATACAGCATGGTGATTACACTAATCACCAATCAGCAGCTAGTAATACTGTACCATATACTTGAATGCTGCTAAGAGAGCAGATCTTAACATTCTCACCACACACAAAAAAGAAATGGTAACGACATGGCAGGATGGAGGTGGTGGCTAATATTATGGTGGTACTCATTTTACAATTTATATAATTTTTTTTTCAACGTTTATTTATTTTTGGGGGGGACAGAGAGAGACAGAGCATGAACGGGGGAGGGGCAGAGAGAGAAGGAGACACAGAATCGGAAACAGGCTCCAGGCTCCGAGCCATCAGCCCAGAGCCCGACGCGGGGCTCGAACTCACGGACCGCGAGATCGTGACCTGGCTGAAGTCGGACGCTTAACCGACTGCGCCACCCAGGCGCCCCATACAATTTATAAACGCATCAAATGAACACGTTGTCTACTTTAATCTTACACAACAGTTATATGTCAATTATACCTTAATAAACCTGGGGTGGGGTGGGCAGGACACAAATGAAACAACAATGAGAACCAAAAAAAGATGGGTAATATCGGAAGGATTTTGAGCAGGCTTGCCCTGGCTGCTGCTGGGAATGGATTGGGAGGAAAGCAGAAGAGTGCCTGCTGCAATAACCCAGAAGAGAGACGAGAAGGGCTGAGAGCTGAGGGCAGGGCCCCTGTCTGGACAGCACAGAACATGAATGAGACTCGAGGCTGCCTCCAGGGACAGCCAGTCTCTAGGTTACAGATGAGTTTATTTACCAATTCCAATTCATAGCATTTATGTATTATTATGATTTCATAAAATCAGTCCATCAGAAAGAACACAAATTAGTTGCCTCTGGTATTAACACTGGTTGTAAAATAGACTGATGTATGCACCCTTTAAAGTTTCTACACACTCATGTTAAAAATTGAGACAAATGTTTGAAGAGTCACAGAAGGACCCTTGTGGAATCTTGGGGTTCTGTGGAACACAGCATGAAAACTAGAACTCCCTGGGCTGCTGGGAAAGATGCCATGCACTGGGAAGACCGATGGTCCCAGCTGTCAGGAGACGTAAAGACTGTGAAGTGTTTAAAGGCAACAGGACGACCCACTTCCCCATCACTCTCTTTGGAGGGCCTGGGGCTCATAACCCTGAACTATTTCCTTACCTGCCTTACCAAACAACTGGCAATAATGCTTGACAGCAAAATGTGTTAGTAGAAGCTTGTAGAAGGCATGCTCTTTGTGAATAGACCCGCCACAACATGTGAGTTACATATAATAAACAAGAGTCATGAAAACTCCATGGAAAAGCTATCGAAGACCAAGGTAAAGGTGAATACCCCAAATCCAATAGCAGGGCACTCAAAGTATGGAGGTGCTGATGCTAGGCGAGCACAGGGTGACTGCACAGGAAGGATGTCAGAGGAAGGGGAGAGGGTCCAGACAAGGCAGCCAACTAGGGTGGGGCCCTTTCTAGGGCCAGCGCCTCTAACCAAAGGTTAAGTGGAGAAAGGCAGCTGGTCGTCGATGCCTGAACCTCCAGGTAAAGCCCAAGGGAATGGGACCTGTGGATAGCAAGTAGTCCAGACCCTTCCCTCTCTGACTTCCGTGGAAGACATGGAGGTACAAGGGAATCCAAAATTAAGGCTTCTTCCGCCCATTCAGGAGTCCCAAATTTCAAAGATAAGCATCTGTATCGGGGGCACGATGTTTTGCTAAGAAACAATTTAACAAACATGCATGGAGCACATACTGTTTGCCAAGCACTGTTCTAAGTGGACAGTTGAAGGTACCTAAGAGAACAATTAATCTCTCGGCGAATGTGAAGTCCAGGAAGAAGTCTGCATCCTTTGTATAAACCAAACCAGCATTTGACAGATTGAAACACAGACGAAAAACGTTTTGGTAGACAAAAAAAAAAAAAAAAAATTAGAGTGCTCTCAGTAACAATCTCACTGGAAAGACAATTTTTTAAGCAACACAGAATCAAAGAATTTAGATGTTGATTTTAAAGTTCACTTAGTACCAAGAATAGAAATGTAATTTATATACAGAGCAACTTATAATCATTTCTGTTGTCACAAATCAACTCAATTCTGCATGGCATCACAGAAGAGACATAGTCAATGACGAAAGCAGAAAGCATGCACACTACCCCTTATAAAGGGGAGGAGAAGCCAGCAAGCACTATAATATTCTTTTCCAGCTTCTAAACTCATAGTGACATCTCCAAAAGTGCTTTGCAAAATCAGGACCACCTAAGGAGTGGCGGTCTTCCTTAAAGGGATACTTGAAGGGGCTCCTGGGTGGTTCAGTCGGTTGAGCGTCTGACTTTGGCTCAGGTCATGACCTCACAGCTCGTGGGTTCCAGCCCCACATTGGGCGCTGTGCTGACAGCTCAGAGCCTGGAGCCTGCTTCAACTTCTGTGTCTCCTTCTCTGCCCCTCCCCAGCTCATGCTCTCGCTATCTCTCTCTGTCTCAAATATAAATAAATTTTTAAAAAGGGATACTTGAAGATATTCTTCAGAATATTAGACAAAATTATGGAACATTTTTACAGGATATTTCCATCACTTTAAAGCATATAAGGTAAAGGAAGTGTGGATGGTAAAAAGCCAACTTTAACCAATAGCTGAGATGGGAAATAGTGTGATACAATGAAACACATATCACGTATAGATAAACCTAGCTTCAAAGGCTGCCTTTGCCACTTGCTAAGTGCATGACCTTAGGTGAATTACTCACATGCTTTGAATTTCTGCTTGCTTATCTATAGGACGGAGATGAAAATTATCTATTTTGAAGAATCCTTTTAAGAATCAAATGACACTGTGTATATAAGATGCCTCATAGCAGCTCGGGTGTAGATTAAGCATTTGGTCAATTACAGTTCTTAAGTAGGAATCTGGGACATCAGAGTGGGTTCCAGGTCCACCGCTATACAGAAACAGACACGTAAAATAAGTGCCCACAAAGTAGATGTTTCTCCAAAATCTTACCTATAGCGTTAATTTACCTATCTCATCTTCTAAATCATGAAATCTATTCTTATCCCTACCACAGACTACCAGAAATTCTCAATTGGGGATGCTATAATCAAATTTTGCTATAAATGCTATCACAAGGTAATTGTAGACCAAACTCTACTGGGATGCCTTACTGTATACTGCATTATGATTATTTCTTAATGTTTATCAGAACCCAGATTTAGGAAAGTGTTTGAACATCCAAAAAAGCAGTCTGGATAGTTGTGAGATTTCCAAAGAAGTATTTTAAGGGAAGATCAAAGATGACGGTGCCACGCTGCATATAACAAAGCAACTACTTATTAGAAGACAAAACCTTTGATTCATTCCTCTTAACTAAAGGAGTTAATAAGCTGTGTATGTCTATATATGTGAGCATAAAGGTGTGTAGAGAAAATATGTTAATGAAGGGGGGGCTTTCATACCACTGTACAAGCTGAGAGCGCTTCATTTAAGCTGCTGGTTCTAAAAAAGAAAATGATCCAAGCTTCTCAGATTCCTTCCTCATTTTTAAGTCTGTATCATTCATAAAGCATTCATCTTTCTCCTTTATTCCAAGGTTACCAAGGTCTCTATAAAAATATAGATACTGCTCAGATAAACTCATTCTTTTCTCATCCTTCTGAAGTTAAACTAAAATCAACTCTTTCCCATGACGTTGCCCATGTGAAAATATTCTGAACTTGGGAATAACTGAATTGTCAACTTAAATTTAAAAATCTTTCTGTAACACAGTGATTTGTTGTAGATCATTATTCCAGATTTTTAAAAATTTTTTTACTTGAAAAATTAGAATTGGTGAAAGTAATACACATTCTTGGTATTCAATTTGGAAAATACAGGAAAAAGAAGGTAAAGAAAAAAAAAAGTAAGCCATATACTACAACCCAAACATAGTTAAAATGTGTTGTATTTCCTTCCAGTCTCTCTCTCTCTCTCTCTGTCTATATATATATATATATATATATATATATATATATATATATATCCTTGCTTACAAGACCAGACTATAAGACTGTGCAAATGTATACCCACTTTTCTCTCAATATCAAATCATGAACATTTTCTTACATTATTAAAAAGACTTCAAAAATATTTAAACGCATTAAACACTCTCCCATTCTGGAACATTTTGATCACCTATTTTTTCACTATCAAAAATAATTCTGTGATGAACCTCATTTTACAATGCAGTATGTTTAGATCCACAAAGCAAATGTACAAACTTAAACTCTATGAAGGAGAAATGCAAGAGGAGATATTACAGGGAGGAGTAAGACCAGGCACCCAAGCCTTCGGTCTGTGTTTCCCTGAGTACAAGGGGAAAAACTTATTATCCCTTAACAGCTGCTCTGTGGCCTGTAAAAAGTTGAGGGTGCAAGCCTCTTCTCATGTATCAGATATCCATGGCTTGAGGTGTTTCGGAATGGACAGTAATTGACTCACAAGTCTGACAACAGCCCATGTGCAGGAAGCTGCAAGAGGCAAGTGGGACCCCACACAGTGCACCTCACTCTGTTTGGTTTAAGAATACAACTGTGTACAGGGGCACGTGGGTGGCTCAGTTGGTTAAGCGTCTGACTTTGGCTCAGGTCATGATCTCACGGTTCATGGGTTTGAGCTCTGCATCCAGCTCTGTGCTGAAGCCGGGCTCTGTGCTGACAGCCCGGAGCCTGGAGCCTGCTTCAGATTCTGTGTCCCACCCCCACCCCCCCGACCCTTCCCGTCGCACTCTGTGTGTGTGTGTGTATGTGTGTGTGTGTGTCTCAAAAGTAAATAAACATTGAAAAAATACAACTGTGTACATATCAATCTGTAAAACATACAAGCTAAAAGGACTAAAGACTAAAAGGAAACCTAAGGAAGAAACACAGTGGGTTACAACAATAGAATGTAGTAAAGAGCTTTTTAAATTTCTCTCTTACCATTGTGCTTTACATTTCTTATACTAAAAACCGAGAGAAAAAAATAAGCAGGCATCGGTGGAAAAAAAAAAACAACAACCCTAACTTCATGACAGCATTGCATGAGGAGATTCGGGGGTGCAGGGACAATTAAAGAACAATCTAGGGGGTGGAACTATAATATTTATAATATCAAAATCCAGTAAGATACCTGTGATCCCTTATAATACCGCATCTCATTTTCAAAATTCAACTTTGCTAGCTTGGCAAATTTTAAGCAATTTGCATGTCTAAAAGAGACCATCGATAAAGCTATTAGCAGCTGGAAAGCATATAGATATAAGACCTATACACTGAACTAGAGTTCCATTTTTATATTAATTTTGCCACCAGCGTGGCATTGCTGCTTTGCACCTGGCATACAGCTTCTGGCCACAGGGGTCATTTAAAGGATTCTTTAATGCCCAGAGAAAGGTACTTGAGATTCAATTGATTTTTTTACATCATTAATCCAAATATTACAGTAATGTTAAGTAATATCTTTGATGGCTGTTCCCCTAGAAGAGAGCCGCAGCGTGCCTGCTCTATTGACTCATGGTCCAACTTTGAAAATGACATAAGGGCTATGTACTCTCTCCCTGGAAAGATGTGCATGCACATACACAAAATTGTGTAGGAAATTTCTGGAGGTCCTTGGACCCTGTTATCCACCTCTGAACCAGGAAAAAAAAAAGTATAGAGAAATAGTGAACTGGCTAATTGAGAAGTGTAGGCGAAGGCAGAAGAAGGGTAGGAAGTAGAAAAAGAGGGTTTCTGTTCTGGGCCACACTTGGCCTAGAATTTCCTATTCTCTACTTTTCACAGCAGCTCTGTGCACTACATATTATTTTTTGATAGCCACAGAAACTAAGGTTCAGAGAGGTTAACATCTCCAAGGTCAGACTGCGGGAAAGTGGCAGAATCAAAATGTGAACCCGGTCTCCTGCCTTTTTTTAAGTCCAGCATACATTTCACTCAGCACTCACTAAGTCAGCTTGCCCATCTTGGGACTTCTCAAGAGAGAACTGAGCTATTAGCCTAAACTCATCTGCTAGACTGGGAACTCCCTGAGAGCAGGGGCCATGCGTCATTCATTTCCCATCTCCTGCGCCTGGCACTTAGAAGGTACTCATTAAAGGAGAAATGAATGTATACGTGATCACACTGGAGCAACCATCCCATAGAGAACGGCAGACACTCTCTACAGCTGTGTGTTGCTGCAACATAAAGGTCCCTGTCATCACTAAATACTCCTTTAGATGACCACTGGGAACAGACTTTAATACATTTGAAAACACACGTGGTAAAATGCTTTTGTAAAGAAACAGCATTTAATCCTTTTGAAAAATAACCTACTCATAAAACACAAAATAGCTTTACAACAATCTGCCTAAAATCATCAGGTCAGCAATTAACATCCTCTGGTAGCGAACTACTGCATCATATAAAAACCAAACTCATGTGGAAAATAAGTGCATAAATTAGGACTATTTCTAAAGGTACTTAATTCTACAAAATTCATAATAAAAACCCCAATGCGTTTTGTTTTGCTTTTGCAATAATGGCTCTAAAGATGAAAACTAAAGCACCATTTCAATGTACTAAAGGTAATTGCAGCATTTACTGCTCATGTCATGTTGATGTATGACTATGTATCAAAGGTCATCCTTCTGTACTCATACATTATCAAATTTGAAAGCACAGTATTTGATTCTGACCAACCTTTAAACTGCCCACAATGCGTGTGAAAAATAGATGGAGTTCTACCTCGGGTTTTTTTTGTTTTTTTTTTTAAATGAACCCATGTTTCGGAAGCAGAAGGGTCAAGAAGCCAGTGGCAAGGTTAGATGTCAGCACTATGAATCCCACACTGTCTTAGCTTATCAATGAGGTCTAGTACAATGATCACAAGCTAAAATTGCTGTACTAATGAAGACAAAGGTCTAAAAAATTAGATGGTACAGGCCCTCTGACGGAGGGCAGTACCTTGTGGGCGATAATGCAGAAATAAGGACATAAATCACTCTTTAGAGACAATAAAACCTATAATGAACAAAGTGAATTGTTTACATGTCTATTGGAGGCACTGTTAAAAACAGAAGTGGCGACTGCCATACCTCTTGTTACTCATCTGGAACACAGCAACCCTAAATTCAGCTTCTTTATTAAGACAAATCATCTGCTCCCCACTTCTCCTCTTCCAACTCCTAATACATAGCACGACTGTCCCAACAGACAGTTTAGTAGTTTTGTGCCATCCTACCCTGAAAGGAGTGCTGGATATTCACGCTTGTGTTGAACTATTGCTTACAACCATTTGCTGGGTGGATAAGTCACTCATACACAAATCTACTAAAACCTGATGCTCTCCCCTTTGGTGGTTGGGGTGTGTGTCGAAGGGTAGGGAGAGGTGGAGAGCAGCAGGAAAGAGAAAATCCCCACACTTTAGTAATGATTGTGGTTGTCTTTCAATACATAAAATACTATTTAATTTCATCAAGCCCAACTACAGGAGATTGCCTACTGAAAAGAAGAAAGATCATACAAACCCACAGAGTCCAAGGTCTTCAAAAACTAAAAGAAAAAAAAAAGTGCTGAAAAGAATCCACAACATCCACCCAAAACATGTTTCAAGCATATCAATTTTATTTCAGCCTGTACTCAGTTTATAAAACTCACAGCATCCTATTCTAAAACTTCGTGTATTATTTGGTTGTGTGAACAGTCATAATCAAGAATACAAGTTCATTCCAAACTTTGAGTCCTTTTGGTTCCTAGGAAAATATATTTTTTAAAAAGCAAGCCACTATAATTTAATAAAATGTGTCAACTCTTGAAAGGTAGGCAAAGGCTTTAGAATTCTTGCTAGAGACAATAAGGCACAAATAGCCTATTTCATTTTTAGAAAAATAAATAACTTAGCCGACTATAATTCACAAAATATATCATATGAGTGCAAGTTGTAATTAATACTTGCCATGTGCAGTATACAATACCTTTTAATGTTTTTTTTTTTTTGAGGCAAGCACTCAGCTTTAAGGTCTCAATTCCAATGACCTATATAATGAAAGAGGAAATATTCCTAAATTGTATTTTGTGAGTGTGTCTATCCAGACTCCACCAGATACGGTATCAAAAAAGCACCTACTTAATCCAGAAAGTTCCTAAATTAACATCAGTCATAACATTAAATGGGTCAGAAATGAGATAGTAAAAATAAACAGAAAAAAAAAATACCCCATTTGAAGTTAAATATGAGATCATAGGGTGGGGAACGTAGAGATCATCGAGAATGGGGGTTAAACCACGTTATTTTATATACAATTTAGAAACCTTGCCCAAACATTGGATTCACGTGAATTAGGGAACAGCTTCCACACTGTAATCCCACCAACTAGCACACTGGTTATCTCCAGTTCGGTTCATTCAGTTACTGAGCATCTATGTTGGGCACTAAGAATATAAAAACAAACGAACCCTCCCCACCCTCAGTGTGCTCACAGTTTCCATATCCTCAAATCTTGAACTAGTGCTTCTCACTTTCTAGCCACAATTACTTTATTTATAGGGGTTTCAAAATAGGAGGAGCACACCAGCCACTGGGGCTGACCCGGTCAGGTCTCTCACTTAATTATATGAATCGACTCTCTAAACATACAGGGAGCAGGCACCACACCAGGTTTTAGTTTTGTTTTGTGTTGTGTTGTTTGAGGAGAGCGCGAGTGAGAAAACACAAATCGGAGGGACACAGCCTGTCCTCAGAGTTCACAATCAAATGAGGGAGACAGACAGTATAACAAGAGGTCAGGAGACTGTAAGTTACCTATGAATGTATAAGATACAATGAGAACAAAAAGTAACTTCTTAGGAAAGCTGAGGAAGAGGTCACTCAGAAGATTATAAACCGGGGCTAAAAGAAGTGAGAGTTTAACAAGAATAGCATCATGTAAGCTCAGTGCAGAGCATCTCTCAGAAGCACCAAACACTCATCTGTGGTCAGAGCATAAGGGAGAGCAGTGGGAGAGAAAGCTGGACTAGGGTATCCTCCCAGGCCGCCTAAGGAGTCAGCCGTATACAAAGGAATCTTAGAATAGTTTTTTAAACTTGTGTTTTAGAAAGCTCCTACGGCAATATGGATGGATGAATCAAAAACAAAAACAAAAACAAAAAAGACAAAGGAGACTATTGAAATTCACCTAAATTGTGAGGATCGAATTATCTGGCCCTCTCCCTACTCAACAATTCAAAGTTGAGATTTACAGAATTGCCCACACTATAAAATCTGCACAAAGACTACAGCAGTTATTTCCTACTCTGTGTGTGTGTGCACTTGCACGCACCTGGGTGTGCATACGACCCATTCAACAGCTAACTTATCATGTCTTTTACATGCCAGCCACTAGGAATATATTGACAAGTAAAAACAGATATGGGCCTGCCTTCAAGGAGTTCACAGTCTGGCGTAGGAGACGATGTTATGAAGGAATTTCAAGGGGAGGGTGTGTGAGTAGAGAGACAAGTGTTCAGCTGAGAAGACTGTCCTGAAGAAGCAATACTTGAATCATCACAAAAATATGAGAAACCCAAAAGAACAGTAATCTATTCTTTCACCCAGCAAAAGAGAAGCCTCACAGATAGCGACTAGGACAAGGACTTAAGGATCTTAGGTTCTGGGGCGCCTGGGTGGCTCAGGTCATGATCTCACCGTTCATGGGTTCGAGCCCTGTGTCTGGCTCTATACTGACAGTGGACGGCCTGCTTTGGATTCTTTCCCCGTCCTCTCTCCCTACCCGTCCTCCCCCTCATACTCTTTCTTTCAAAATAAACTTTTAAAAAAAGGGTTAAAAAAAAAATCCTAGGTTCTGATTCCATTTACAACATCCATAAACTAAGAGGTCTTGGGGAATTAATTTAATTCCTGCTTGATAAGATTTCACCTCCTCACATGGTTGTAAGAGATGTATGTGAAAGTATCTAGCACCCAGGGCCTGACCAGGAGCAGGTATTCAAAAAATGTTAAGTCCCCACTTTCTTCACCCTTCAAAATCAGACTGAGATAAAAATATTTATTTTCACAAAAATAAATTATTTTCCCTAGTTTTCCTAAATCAAATGCCAGGGATCTGGTAAAAGTCTTTGGCAGCTGAAAATCTGGCCTGTTCCCATATAATCCTGGAATAAGAACTTAAAAAAACTAATTTATGAAGGAGATTTTTGAGAATACATTTTAATCTTCTCAGAGCTCTTCCAACTTCTACCATTTTTGCTGCCAAAGAAAAAAGGAAGGTATAAATATTAAAAAAAAAAAAAACAAAAAACCTAGAGAAAAATGAAGCAGAAAATCTAGGTTGTAAAAAACATCAAATAATATAGAATTATATAAGTGGATAGTGTTTTCTTCTCCTAAAGTCTACAAGTAGTATAAATTAAACCACATAGCAGGACCTCTGGACAAAGAATAGAAAATTAAGTGGAAGCTAAGTTTCACACAAAGGCAAACTAAAGGGCACTTGGGGGGAGATACCTACTATACAATAAATTCAACAATTTTAAAAAAATTTTTTTTTAATGTTTATTTATTTTTGAGACGGAGAGAGACAGAGCGTGAACGGGGGAGGGTCAGAGAGAGGGAGACACAGAATCTGAAACAGGCTCCAGGCTCTGAGCTGTCAGCACAGAGCCCGACGCGGGGCTCGAACTCACGGACCGCGAGATCATGACCTGAGCCGAAGTTGGCCGCTTAACCGACTGAGCCACCCAGGCACCCCAACAATTTTTAAAAAAACATTTTTAAATAGTATCAAAGTAGAAAATGTAGATTCACTTCTGAGGAGGAAAGAAATTAGGTTGAGACAAATTAATAGTTTATGGAGCAATAAAATTTAGTAAGGTTTTTATTCTTTTTAATTTTTACTCTTATGTTTGTATTCTAATAAACGTACTCTGCTCTATTTATAAATTTTTCTAAATTCAGAGCCTGAACACATTTACTTACCAGCTAGGTGGAGTTAACAAATATAGATCTTCAATAAGTTTGAAACAGGAGTGCTTGGGTAGCTCAATCGGTTGAGAGCTTGAGTGTCTGACTCTTGATTTTGGCTCAGGTCATGATCTCACAGTCGTGAGGCTGAGCCCTGTGTCAGACTCCAAGCTCACCATGCTGAGCATGGAGCCTGCTTGGGATTCTCTCTGCCCCTCCCCCGTTCACTCGCACATACCCACGCACTCTCTCTCTCAAAATAAACAAACATAAAAAAAAAAAAAACACTTTGAAAGAAGTCAAATTACAAACTAAGATTTAGCAGATCATCAATTCATGATCATCTTTATATATATTAATAGTTATTTTGGAGTCCATAAACTATATCTAAATCTCTACAATTTTTACAATGAATTGAAGTTATACCATAGAATAACTTACCACATTATTTTCTTCCGGTTTTCTAAAGCAGCTCTGTTCTCCATGATTGTTTCAAAATAGCCAGTCACAATTCTGTAAATTACCCCCATTCTTTGACCCTTTGACTGATTTGCACACGATCTAACAGGTAGTATTATAATTTTGCAGAGTAATATTAGAAAAAAAATAAGAAAACAGGTTACATTTTTAAAGTAATCTTAAACTCTAACACTATTATTGATTGGCAGTGTGAAATGGATGGTTCAGTATAAAGTATCCTGCATTAAGAGCTGAGATCTGAGTTCCAGCTTGGTTTAGATGCTAGCTACTCCTGTGACATTAAATCATTTAGCTTTTCTGACACACTCAGCATATAATACTTAATGACAATCATTATATAATTAGAATATCTCTCCCTTTCTCTCTGTCTCACACACAAAAACACATATACACTCAAAGCTGTAAGTCTCCTGACTCAGTCGTGTTCTCCATAACATTGTGTATCTAATGAATAAAATGCAAAAGACAAATTTCAGCAATAAAAGGCATAGGTTAACAACTAGCAAAATTTCCAAATGTGGGTTCTATTAGTATTTTGATGGAATTTGGCAACTATTTATTGAGTGTCCCCATGTCTGTGTGAGTGGGAGGATATCCCAAGCACGGGAAGAGGAAGCTAGGGGATTATAAAAAAAACTTTGCATATGCAAACCACAGAAAACATTAGGACAGCTACATTAAAAGTGGGACGGGGAGGGGAGCGGGGAGACCGGAAAACAATGGCAATAGTTGTGTTCTAGAAGCAAAATTACACAGGCTCTGTTGGCCCGATCAGTAAGTTTGAACCTCATCCCAAGAACAAGGAGGAATCATAGAACAGTTTAAGCAATGGTAGCAGGATTCCTTTTCCAATTCTGAAAATTCATTCGGGCTATAGTGCACATCATAAATAGCAAGTGGGCAAGACTGAAGATAGAAACCAGTGAAGAGACAGTTTGGAGATAATGGAAGCCTGAATTAGAAGGCAGCACAACAGTAATTAAGAGCAAGACTTCTGAAGTAATCTGCCTACATTCAAATCCCAGATTTTTCCATTGCCCAAGTTGCTTACTCTCTCTACAGCTCAGGTTTCTCATCTATAATCCAGAAATAAAAATCCTCACAGGGTTATGCCAAAGAACAAATAAAATAAGACACATACAACAGTTAGCATGTTGCCTGGCACAGAGGAAGAATGCAAATGTTTATTATCATTTATTGACGTAATGTTAATGGGATGGAAAAATGAGAAAATAACTCGAAGATGTTTTGGAGACAGAAACTGACAGTGAAGATATAAGAAAAAGGGGGAAAGGGTTGAATGGGCACTGTAGTTCAAACACATAATGTTTGAAAGTTTTGAAGGTCTGAAGGAGAAAATGGTGTTAATTTTTTGATATACTGATTGTAAGAGACATTAAGAAGGCAGGTGAATATATCTCTCTGAAGTGAAGCAAACAGATCAAGGCTGGAGATTTGAGAATCAGAGAGACAGGTGTTAATTAAATCCATGGGGTTGATGACATCCTCCAGGGACAGAATATGCAGAGTGAAAAAATGTGGCACTAGGTAGAAGCTATGGAACACCAGTATTTAATGGGCGCACAGGGAAAGAGAAAGGACGCTGAGAGAAAGGGGCCAGAGTGTGAGAGGTCAAAAGCCAAAAGAAAAAAAGAAAGTGTTTCAAACCAAGGGGAATGCTCAGCAATGTCAATACTGTCAAACAGTGAAATAAGTTAAGGACTGAGAGTTTTCACTGGATTTAGCAACAAGTTATTCATTCACATAATAAATATGTGTCAAGCACTGTGTTAGACCTGGAGATACAGCGGTGAGTAAGACAAAAAAAGAACCTTGCACACACAGATTTTATGTTGCAAAGGCAGACTGTAAACCGGTAAACAAATAAAATACTGAAAGTGTCCAATAGTAGAGATTAAGTGATATGACAGAGAGCAACAGGCAGAGGCCAGCTTTAGACCAGGAATGTAAGAGCGTACCTCTCTGAGAAGAGACCATTTAAGCGGAGACCTAATGCAGGAACGGGCTTAGCGTGGTCACAGAATTGGAAGGGCCCGTGAAGCTGTAGCAAATGGTGGAAGAGGCATGGAGGGGTAGCAGCCAGACCATGTTTGTAGATCATGCTGAGGACACAGTGAGAAGAGTTTAGAAAATATCTGTTGAGCATTTCTTAGTAGGGAAGCTCACTCTAGCTAATGGCACTCAATAGTTTGTTTTTCCTAGCCCCAATAGTAGTTTCTTATAGTAGTCTTAAGAATCAGAACATTTGGGGCGCCTGGGTGGCGCAGTCGGTTAAGCGTCCGACTTCAGCCAGGTCACGATCTCGCGGTCCGTGAGTTCGAGCCCCGCGTCAGGCTCTGGGCTGATGGCTCAGAGCCTGGAGCCTGTTTCCGATTCTGTGTCTCCCTCTCTCTCTGCCCCTCCCCCGTTCATGCTCTGTCTCTCTCTGTCCCAAAAATAAATAAACGTTGAAAAAAAAAAAATTTAAAAAAAAAAAAAAAAGAATCAGAACATTTTACCACTCTCGCGAACCATTAACTACTTATTACAATATCAGAATAACCTTTTCTGTTTTCAAGCGTACTATACAATTACTATACAATGGGTAAGCATGTTACCCATTGCATTAATTTTACTAATCCCCTTTTAACCTTCTTCCACATTTCTTGCAAAGTTATTTCTCATAATATTTGCTTGATTCTATCATTAAGTTATATTTCTCTGAAATACTCATTTTCAAGCAATGTATATCAGAATTTGAATGTTTTAAAACAAGACGACTCAACAAGATGTTACTAAAATATTTATGAGCCCATAACGTACAAAATCTGATGGATTCACTCCCCCCCCCAAAAAAAAATTACATTCAGAGATGATATTCCACAGCTTCAGGTTCCTATTTCCTTAATCTATGTGTTTCTATACATGTATAAGATAGAGAAAAGCTGATGCAGAGAATACTGGCTTGATTCTGAGCAGCTGAATTCTATGTTCACATTATTTTTTCATTTCCTTATTTGCAAGAGGAAGAATTTATAGCCCTTCATATTTCACAAGGGTATCAATAACATAAAATGCTACCATCTGCTTAATTATCTATGAATAATTGGTCTATTATACAAATTATTTCTCACCTTCCCTATACTCCGACAAGTAGGTATCATACTTCCCATTTTACAGTTGAAAAACCAGTCTCAGAGAGGTTGAGTTACTTGCCCAAGACTGCAGAGCTGAAATTTAAAGCGTTTTGTAATCTCAAAAACTCTGGTCCCTGTGCCATAATGCCTCAGACTATTAACATATTGGGTTCATTAAAATACCTATCATATATAAGATATTAAATCATAAATATGAATTTTTTAATAACAAATATTATTTTATTAAATTTTTAATAAACTACGTACAATTTAGAAATATTTCCCATATGTACCATTCCTGTATATGCTTCCCTTTGGCATAACTTGATTTCAATTTTTTGAATAATGGAGAAGAAAGATAAAAGGAAAATAAGATAACCAACCACATTGTATGCAAGGTATGAGAATTACCATTCTGGGTCTAATTTTTTGCCAGTTAATACATATATTAAACCCAATGAACTACTAGTAACTACCTATTCTCACAGTACTTATTTGTCTCTCAAAATAAAAAATTACAAATGGCTTAAGGTTTTCCCGAATCAGGAAACTCTAATCTCTGATTAGAACGTCTACATGTCACTATTTCTCTGAGTTTGAAAGGCAATTGGTCTGAACAGAAGCATCAAAATTTGCTCTCGGGAGAGTCTATGGATTAATTTTATTGTGAGCTCCCCTTACTAAGATTTTTCAGATAGCCAAGTCATCTACCAAGACACTGTCTGAAGAAGTCTAGATATTTAACAAAAAGAAACTGCTGCCAGATCATCTTTATTTTCCTTAACAATATACACACAAGAGCACAAAATTCACTTATAATATCACCATTATTTTACAAGTATAAATAATGCTCAGAATTCAAGTACAGTCAAGTGCAGAGATATTTCCTATATGTTAATATGTAAACATAAGCTAATTATATACATCATGTGCCTTTGGCCCAGCTGCAAAATAAGAAACATCAAAAAGAAACACTGCACTTGACTGTTCAGTTGCATTCTTACTGAGAATTCGTACCAATGCCTATATAGTTATTTGTAACTTTCATACCACTTAATGTAAATGCCTAAATAGACATTTCCCCTCCTGGAAAATATCTCAAGAATTAAAATTTTATCCATTTTTGATAATGAATTATTTAAAATCTTAATTGGGTTTCATTCCTTAAAACGAACACTATTAGAACTTACTCATAACCAAAGTTCTTCCTATGTCAAAATGGGTATTATTTACAGGTCACACATAGAGAAAACAAGAATGCTATGTTTGTTTACTTTTAGAATGGAAGAAAACATCTAAAAGCTGGCTAAACAGTGTGGGTCTTTGTACACTCCAAAGGATCTTCCTTTACTGATATCCCTTGCCTTTAATTTAATACCCAGTAGCTACAATTCTGACATATTGAAATAGCTAAGTAATCTGAATTCAAATGATATCAAGCACATCCTTAGAGGGGAAAAAAAGAAAGCAGCACCTAAAAAGCAATAACTGACATCAACAAGTCTACAAATGTCCAGTGGAAGGCACGTGGAAGCATTTACTACACTGCCATCAAAGATTCTCCACTGAGTTCAGGATTCGGAATAGAATCCACTCTGGGAACTGTTGATTTGGCTTCATTCACCGAGGTCTCCTCATTCTCGGTCTCTTGTCTCTCCTCCGGGTCCTCTGTGCCAGAAATTTTTTCAATCCCTTGGTTTGTCTGCTCTGTATCTGATATTTTCTCATCTGTCTGCTCTGTACTGTTATCAAGAACATCTTGTTCTTCTAAAGATTCTGAAAAGATAAAGAGTCAAGATTTTAGGCATATCCAAATGTTAAAACTGCTAAATAAGATAAACAAAAGATAAGCACACACATACATGAACTAAGAAACAGAAGAATGGTCCAACATTATCCTTAAAATCTTTTAAAATATGTACTTAACTCCTTGTAGCATACCCATATATGAGTTGGTATGAATGAAGGATGAAAAAAAACAATTTGGGGAAAACAAATGCATAAACACACTTTTACCCAAAGCCCTATATTTTCCTAAAATTTAGCAACTTTCACAATATTCAGGAAATTTCCTAAAGATGTATTTGAAAGTTAAATGTCCAAATAAAGCAAACTAAGTTCCAACAGATTTATGTGCCATAAGAAAACAGTAGAGCAAATGAGGCCAATGTATTAACTCCCAGATCATGTTTCCTGAAAGAACTATGTCCCTGGCACCCAGGCAACCCTGTAAACAATAAATGTGTGTGTGTGTGTGTGTGTGTGTGTGTGTGTGTGTGTGTGTGGGCTGTGCTATTCCCCACACTGATTTGCATCTCTATTATCCAAAGACTGGGGTGATCTGGATCTACCTTTTCCCATGAAAAGTCTCCCTTCAACCCTCTACAAGACAAGTTCTCAGGATTTAAACCTCTGGGTCAGAATATGCTATATACCTAGACTACTAAGAGAAGGGAAGGGTCTTTGGCCCCTGTCGCCATAGCAGAAGCTAAGGGAGGGTCTTGGTTCCTACCTGAAAATTTACTCCCTTTAAACTCTCTTTTGAGTTTCATTAAACTCAAATCCCTAATAATAATTATTATTATTTTATTCAATAAAGTCCCTTTAATTCTTTAAAGTTTAAAAAATTAAATGCCAGTGGGGAGGGGAAGATGTCAGAAGCAGAAAGCTTTGGGTCTCTTATTTTCCAAGTCAAAAATAAAAATCTAGCTTTTGTTTTTGTAATAGATAGTAACAAAGATCCTTGCTAGGAGAAATATCGTTAAATCACATCAGCTAAACAAATAAGCAGATTTTATTATGCTCATACAAGATCCCTTACGATACACTACAAATGTCATTAATTCAAAAAATCGGAGGAAAAACCAGTTTACGTTAGTAAAAAGTTCAAGTTTAGTTCCTTTACAGTACAGGTCAGAGTCTTGCTAAATAAATAAAATTAGTTAATAGTTTTGCAAAGAAATTATGTGCTGTATGCACACAGAAATGTGGAGGTCTTACAAAGTCGTGGTTTACCATTATCAGTTTTAATAAATACAAATTATCTATATTTCACATATATAGTAATTATGTAAATACATATATAGTAATTCACATAAAGTGATTATGTCTTTAAACATATCTTGGACTATAGTTTACAGAATTAGTTATAACCTCCTTCCCTCTTTCATATATAGAATGAAAGGCCAAAATTCCACAGTTGGGAACATCCAAGTTAATGAGGTTTTACTGTATGAAAATTCACATGATCCCCAAAAGTAGTGAGTAATGTTCACAAATCCTATTTATGTCAAATGTCACAAAAATGCTATTCTCATCTTAAAAGGAACTGAAAATGGCATTGCTGTACCACTTGGAATCTTCCAAAACTCAAGGTAGAAAGGCAGTAGATTGTTTGAGTTTTGTTATATGAATGTTCCAGTGCATAAAGGAAAAGCAGAAAGTACATATGAAACTCTCTAAACATGTACAGAGCATTTCTGCCACAAGGGCAAGCAAGTTCTTCAGTGGAAAACTTCAGGAGTTGCCAACCATTTGTAATTCTACCCTCTCAGAATTTATCCAGGGTAGAATTCTAAGAGTCACGGTTTTCCACAACTCTCTGGCCATTGAGAGTTCTTACTTGCCAAGAACTTTACCATTTGTTATATTTTAGAAAGCCTTCTGGAAAAAAAAACACAAAACAAAACAATAAAGCCACACAAAATGAAAAGAAAAAGCTCAGGATCCGGGACTCACCAATAAATGTGTTTAAGTGAATAGAGGCCCATGTAATTTGTCACATTGTCTGACCAACTGCCTCAGTACTGAACTTAAACAGAAGTACTCAAGTTGATTGTTTATCATCTTAAAGCTTTGTCATGTAACTATTTTCAGAAGCAGACACATCATTGGTCAAATCCAATTTAATTAAAAAATTCTGGGGTCGGGGCGCCTGGGTGGCGCAGTCGGTTAAGCGTCCGACTTCAGCCAGGTCACGATCTCGCGGTCCGGGAGTTCGAGCCCCGCGTCAGGCTCTGGGCTGATGGCTCAGAGCCTGGAGCCTGTTTCCGATTCTGTGTCTCCCTCTCTCTCTCTGCCCCTCCCCCGTTCATGCTCTGTCTCTCTCTGTCCCAAAAATAAATAAACGTTGAAAAAAAAAAAATTTTTTAAAAATTCTGGGGTCTTAAAGCAGATAACACAAAAAGAAGTACTACAATACTTAAATTTTTAAATGTCTATTAAGATAAATTCTAAGAAATACCATGGGCTATCATAATTAGAAAATGACATCGGGGCGCCTGGGTGGCTCAGTCAGTTAAGCAACCGACTTCAGCTCAGGTGATGATCTCGCAGTTTGTGAGTTCAAGCCCCGTGTCGGGCTCTGTGCTGACAACTCAGAGCCTGGAGCCTACTTCAGATTCTGTGTCTCCCACTCTCTCTACCCCTCCCCTGCTCACGCTCTGTGTCTCTCTGTCTCTCAAAAATAAATAAATATTAAAGAAAAAATTTTTAATTAAAAAAAAAAGAAAATGACATCATACACAAAGTTTGCTTGTCAATGCTGTATCATATTGCAAAGAATACACAGAATACTAAAAATTGGTGAAATTATGGGTAGGGCTTGAAAATAATCAAAAAGCTATTAATGACTACTTCTCCTCTCCCAGGTTAATTTGCAGAAAAGTCATTTTAAGACTAGTAATACTACAGAAAAACCAGTATGTGTCATGATGCCTATATTGCAGACATAAGTCTAACTGACATAAATACTCGATTTTTAGGTGCCAATGCCATTTTGTGAAAAGTCATCCAAACAAGATTTAAGTGAATTAGGTGTACAAGATTAACAGAGAATTACGTGTTTAATAACTAAACCACAGGGCTTTATAATAAGATCATTAAATGTATTCTAAATTTACTTTATTTCTATGGGAGAATATCATTTGCCTATTCTAATAAAAACAGCAAATTTTTTCTGCAAAGTTGTAGTTTAAAACAGCTTGGTGGTAAAAAATACATTACAAAAGATGTCAACATCTGGGCAGAAAATACTAAAACAGAAACCAGCCTTTGTGTTTACACTAATTAAACAGGCCTCTTCTCCCCTGTGCAAAACCAATTTAACACCAAAATTAAAACAAAGTTACCTGAATGACCTATGTAAGAAAATTTTAAAAATCAGTTTGGGCAAGCATAATGTTAAGAAACCAACATATCACAATCATAAAACAAAAATGACCCATGGAATTTGTTCCTTCCCCCATTCCTACCCCCTGCCCCACTCTCACCTCAGTATCTTTGAGAGAGAAGCTTTCTCTACCAAATTGTAACAATTGGCTTCCAGTTGGTTTGGGCAAAGCCTCAACTCAGCTAGATAACTCAAACTCATAAAACTGAGTATAACTGTATAACAAATACCACTGCCTCATCTATAAACCATGCACATGCATGGGGCGCCTGGGTGGCGCAGTCGGTTGGGCGTCCGACTTCAGCCAGGTCACGATCTCGCGGTCCGTGAGTTCGAGCCCCGCGTCAGGCTCTGGGCTGATGGCTCAGAGCCTGGAGCCTGTTTCCCATTCTGTGTCTCCCTCTCTCTCTGCCCCTCCCCCGTTCATGCTCTGTCTCTCTGTGTCCCCAAAAAATAAATAAACGTTGAAAAAAAAAAATTTAAACCATGCACATGCAAAAACATGTAAGAACATCACCTTACTTTTAGGTTTTTATTCTAGCTCTTGAAAGAATAATTTTCTAAGAAAACTAAAGAATAGTCTAGCAAAACAAATTCATGTATTCCCTTTAGAAATATATAATTTCCACAGGGAAAAAAAACCCACAATTCTATTTAGTTTATGCCTTTGAAAACCCTTCATATTTTAGTGGATTCATTTAGATTCTTACTTTTTATTCCTTTTACAATAACAAAAATTTGTCTTGCTAATGGATCAAACTTTTGCCTTGCCCACACATCAGTACCCACTATATGTGTAAAACTTACCCAAAGGAGAATTTGTTCAAATAGAATGAACAGTTTGTCTTTGAGCTAACTCATAGGTTTTAAGCAAAGCAGTTTTTACAAGATTTTTCTGCCTTGAGGAAAATGGTCAACTTATATTAAGGAACAAAGACATGAATCTCATCTCATCTCAAAACTTAACCCAATAGTTCAATGAATAAAATTCAATCAAATAAAAACCACCTATGAGAAAATAACTCATAATGAGCAATAGAATATTGTTTAACAATAGTACTGTTATTTAGCATTGGTAAAAAAAAAATCCATTAGATGAGTAAGAAATGTCATTATTAGGCAACAATGTAAAACTATTAGGTGAAGGCGTTTTAGAAAAGAGAATCAGAAGGGCATAAGATCTCTATGTCTAAAACAAACATGCAAAAACATCCTATAGGCAAATATACACCTTGAGGAAGTTGTACATAATTAAATATCAACAAAGGTACAAGCTTTTTGGATCTGATAAATACACAGAATTCAACAAAGTTTACATTATCAAATAGTTCAATTTCCTAGAGCCTCACAACAAACAACACTAAAAATAGAATTTTCTCTAGTTTAACATACCTAACAGTAACAGTATATTGCTTAAAAGAAAAAAGCAGAAATCAATTACCAAAATAAATTTCACCTTAAATGAATTTTACTATTTTTGATAATATTGATTAAAGGCCATGAGTTTTATTATTAACAAGTTATTTCCAATTAAGTAAAAGCTATTTTTTATTAAAATAATTACATATGAGCTAGACAAATACAACAGAGCAATTAGAACAACATTAACATTTTTCAAACATGCTAACCTAAAATCACTGTACTGGTACACTAACAATACAGAAATCTCTTTTTCTAATTATTATCATAGTTAACAAAAAAGAATGCCACATATCAAGTATTCTGGAAAGCACATTTTAACAAAGCAAAACTGATAAACCACTTTAATGTGGATTAGCAGAGATTCAGGTATTATTGCACCACTCATTTAGCCATAAAAGAAATCCAGTAACCTAAAAGTACTTCATTACTTTGGCATACCACATCTAGTATGCTCCTAGATAAAAAGAAAATCCATAGTCCTAACTTCTTGTGTTTCTTCAATATTCTATTACCAAAGCATCTGGACACACAATTCTAGAAAAAAATTCTAGGAATCCAAATGAGTAATTAACGGGAGAAATTTCTTCCAGGTCTCCTTCTTTGATGAAAACTTTCCAACATTTCATATGTTGTTCTAAAGAGTGATCCAAAAATTTTTCAAAAACCTTGTGTCTCATCCTAAATGCAAAATCTTCCAGTAGCAGAATCAAAACAAAACTTAATTTCAAAGTCTTATACCATAGATTGAAAAAAAAAAAAAGGCTGCTTCTAATGACTCAAGATTATTCATATAAATGGTTATAGAATATTTGTTGAAAGAAAAATCCAGATGGAAAAAAGTTACCTTTTAGTTCCATCTGTGAATTCAATCACCTAATCTCTGCAGTTTCTATAATTACTAAGGAGCTACTTCACTACTTTTAAAAAATATGAAAATAAAAGCAGGAAAGATTTTTTTTTTCTTTTGGACCTCAAGTTTTTACATCAAGAATGTGGAAATCAGAAATATAAGCCCTCCATTATACTGGCTCTTGGCACCAAAAGTAGACGATTGAGATGATATGGCCTTACTTACTGTTCAATTTAAACTTAAGGGTATGCCTCCAGCAGTCACAACAAATGCAGCTTCATCTTTCATCAGAATACTACCTAGTCGTCTACTAAAGAACTGCAGCTTGGAAATGGTAACTGTGTATCACAGTGCTGAGACAGAATCTTGGAGAAAAGTTTCAATCTTCTGGAAAGCCAAAGAAGTAAAAAATTCTCATAGCCATTTCAATGAATCCAAAGAGAAGTATGAAAAAGTTACTCCTCCAAAGACCATCTCAACCAAATGGAATTGTTGCTTCAGTTTCCAGCACTACACAGTTGTCAGACCTTGCCTCAAGTTTTGTCTTCACCTATAAACATTACCTTATTAGGGCTGAGTCTGAGCCAGTTAGACTTCGTTCTGGAGATTTCAGATAGAAAATGAGACATCTGGGGTATTGCTCCTCCTAGATTTGATGAGAAGGAAAGGTATAGCTGGGTGTTGTTTGCTAACTATCCATCTCAACCCTGGGAGAAGATATAAAGCATGGGACTCATCAAGATTTTTATTTTGTTGGCTGTTTTTCCTTTTGTTTCTTTGTGTGTGTGTGTGTCCCAACTATTGGCTTTCAAATATTCACTTTAGCTTTCATAAGCAAGGTTACTTATTTATGGAAAGGACTTCAAATTTTCCTCTAGGCATCTTCAGTATGAAATTCCTTAGTTTTCAGTTCCAAGAGGCTGCAATAGCAAGGCAGGTGATTTGCATGCAATAATCAGCTTCAGAGCATGACTTAAGCAAAAGAAAAAATGTGATATGTTTGGAGTTGATACTGCAGACTTGGAGAAAGTGAATGTATTGATTCAGTGTTGAAAGTATACACACTTCTTGTCATGGCTATCTGTGTTCAAATTCATTCTGATGCATGTCAGTAAGCCAAAAGCCAAGCCCAAATCAACACACGTATTTTAGGTTCACTCTTCAAAGTTAAAAAAAAAAAAAGATACTCAAATTTTTATATTAACCTTCCGATATCTGAAAATTCACTGCTTTATTGTTCTCAGTTAAAGCAGTTTTTTCACTACTCAGTGTTTGTATAAAGAAGAAATCAAATATCTATAAATGAGAATTCCTAGAAATTAAAAGGATGAATACAGACTGCTAAATACACTATGTGAACTAAACTTCTAATATGGATTTTTTTCTACATCAGGCATAGCACCAAAATATCATGGCCTGTGCCATAATTTTAGCATCTCCATGACTAGGAGCTGCTTAACAAATAGCTTCCCACCTAATATTAACAAGAAACAGTTGGCAATTAATAGTCAGATCTTCCACCTCATCTTTTCCATTTGCTTATGAAACTTCCACAAGAAGTCCTAAAACAGAATTAAAGATGAATCCTAAAAACCAATGAATTCTGATAAATTCTGTTTCTCTTTTGCAAAAGGTTGTTTTACATCAAAGGCATACAGCAGCAATGTTAAATCTTGTGCACCTCAATAAATTGTTTCAAAGAAACACCAGTCCTATCAACATACTTATCCAAAGAATGCCAAGGACGACTTTCCAGTTCCAAAGTTTCTTGCTTCTGGTAACCTTACCAATTCCAATGGTAGGCACAAATCTATTTTATCAATGTTAACTACAAATTATAGCAGAATTTTACCCTTACAAGTAGTTGCGTAATTCTTATAACATGCTTCACTTAAATAAACTGAAAAAATGATTCCATGAAAGTATCACTAGTCAAATCTACCAACAGTTCCTAGATGTCACTCCATAAACAATGTTTACCCAGCTGTGGGTGGATGCTGCTTAACACAGGGTAACCTACATTTTAAAACTGAAACACATCATACCAATCACACAGGAGGGCTGAGTATCAGAGCAATAGCTGATATATGCATGCTGCAAAATCTGATAAATTAATCCATTCTTATCTAAAAGCATTATGCTTTTAATGTTAAATAGCAAACATTATTAAAAGATAAAACTTTTTAATTAACATATTCATACCTTCACTGGTCTGGTTCTCTGACGAAATCACACTTCCTGAGGGCAAGGGACCAACTGAACTTGAGCTTTCCACTGCCTGCCTCTTCTCAAAACTAAACTCTGGAAGTCTTGGAGCCTGAGGTCTAGTTTTTCTTGCAGGATTCAAGAAAAAACAGTAGGCACATCGAAAAGCTGCAGAGAATTTTTTTAAAAAATAAACAAAACCACAAACCAAAAAAAAAAAAAAAAATTCAAGGACTAATCAGATCATTCTCAAGATTACTTTTGCAAATAGTCAAAGAACCCTTCAAAAGTTATTTATCCCTTGTGAAACTACAACTAGTTTTAATAATAATGCCAGGTGCTCTAACAAAAGCTAATTTTAAAGCATAATTTCTAATTATTATTAGAACTAGAATATTAATTTTAAAACAGAAAAGTCAGAGAAAGACAGATATATGTTTTCAGTCATATGAGGAATTTGAGAAACTTAACAGAAGACCATGGGAGAAGGGAAGGAGAAAAAAGTAGTTTCAACCAGAGAGGGAGGCAAATCATAAGAGACTCTTAAATACAGAGAACAAACTGAGGGTGGATTGGGGGGGGTTGAGGAATACGTAATGGGCATTGAAAAGAACACTTGTCGGGATGAGCACTGAGTGTTGTATGTAAGCAATGAGTCATGGGAATCTACTCCGAAGCCAAGAGCACACTATGTACACTGTATGTTAGCTAACTTGACAATTAATTGTATTTTAAAAAATAATAAGTAAATAATAAGTAAATAAATAAATCAGAAAAGATGGTAAGTTACACAGCAGTTTATCTAATAGCAAAACAATATTAATAATGATCCAAATGTATTACAGAAATTACATTTCTAGTCACTATAATCATTAGGGATTTTAAAATCCAGAACATTGCTCACGTGCCCAAGAAACTATAGTATGTCATATTTAAGAAACATAAGTAATTTAGTACAATAATTTTTAATAGCGGCTGCACATGAGAATCCTCTGAGGAGCTTAAAAAAAAAAGCCTGGACCCACCCCAAATCAATTAAAACAGACTCTTAGTTGGTGGGTCTTGGGCATGGTATTTTTAAAAGCTCTTCAGGTGATTCTGATGCACAATGAAGTTTGAAAAGACCTAGAAGTTGTACACTATATGAGGAAAAAACCTGCATTGTTGTTCCTGCTTTGCTCTGTGTTCTAAAATAAGGACAATATGCCTGAACAATACAAACAGAGCACCTAAAACAAAGTGACATTACATGGGACTTGGCATAGGATGAAATATTTAAGAGTAAAATATTTTAATCTAAACGCCCAATAATTCTTACCAATGTATTCAAATTCTTCTTTCAAAGCCATTCCATTATGAGAAAAACACTGCTGACATATAAGGGCATACCTACACCAAAAGGAAAAATGAACAGATCAGTTACAAATGCAGACAAAGCCCATGAAAATAGCCATCACAGCTAACTAATATTTTACACAGCTAAATATGCCATAACAGACTAAATGTTACTTAGTAAACAATAAACAATACCCTTTAACCATAACAGCCAAAATTTCAACCTTTCTAAAATATAATTTATACACAAAACGAAAAACAAACTAAGCAACAGTCAAATGAATATATCCTTACTAAGGTAACAAACATATTCAATAACAGAACACTTAAATTTCAGTACTTCCTAACATATATTTCTGAGGCTAACAGACCCAAAATCCATGGTCAGATTAGATTGGAAAAGATGGAACCCCTTAGTGATTCACAATGAATGTTATTAAAACTTCTGAAAAATAAATAAAATAAAATAAAATAAAATAAAATAAAATAAAATAAAATAAAAATAAAACTTCTGAGAAGTCTGTAGTAAAGAAATGAATTTGTTTAGTCCAGTCCAAAGGTTAACTTCCAAACATCACGATTGCTGTGTCTATCCTAGTTATACATCTTCCTCATTTCCTATTTATACATTCTCTGTTCTCTGTGTATGCACTTAACACTTGGCCCGACCAAACAACAACTTGTCTGTTTTGAATAATATACAATTATTACATTAACATTAAATTCTAGTCCTTTTATTGAAATAATATTAACCAATAACCTTGTCAAATATTCTAGTCTACTATCCTAAAGTATTTTTTAAAAGTCTATATTATGACAGTTGCTCTGCTCACATCACCCCTATCTTCCTAGAATTATTGTAAAAATCAAATAAGATAATAATTGGAAAACTATTTTGAAAACCATAGTGTCAAACATATCTAAATTGTCCTCGTTGCCATTAAAATCATTACCATCACCGACTCCCATACTGACATCTATAAAACCCCATTTCTTACAAACTACCAAGTTTTCACTATTTGTGTGCTCTTCAAGTTTAAAAGTTTCAAACAAATTATTTAATTTCTCTAAAAATAATCTTATAGTAGGGTCACAACAGTTTTTGTTCTCTCTATATATTTTTTTGCATTTTATCAAAACTCTTACTGAAAAACAACTGAGTATGTTCTCTTTTACAGGGGCATAAAATATTCTATTATGTTCTAAAATCAGGAAACAGGAGTCACAAAACCATAGAATGTCTAGTGTGCACGCATGCGCACACACACACACACACACACACACACACACACACACCCTTTTGACCAATAAACTTCTTCATTTTCATTTACCTACCACCCTAACAAACATTACCTGTTCTGTGGACCATCACCAACTAAATATTCAACAATTCTATCCAGAGCACCTCGCTCTCGGGGGAGAATGGGTCTTGCTAAAGGTGGACCTGGAGGATGAAGACCTAGTAAAGGAACAATAAAATTTATTTATACAGTTATTTTTACATGATACATATTTAAATATTACTCATATATTTATTTATATGTATAAAATACATTTAAATTTTAATTAACTTACCAAGTACTATCCATGCTTGTCAGAACTTTTGAAAGATTTTAACAAAAATAATAGCAATTCTTATAAATCTCTTCAGAGCATTCAAGTTTTCATTAAAAATATATACTACAAAATATGTTAAATTATGTTCTATATCAAAACCGTCAACATAATCTATTAAGAAATGAAGCTACATTGGTCTCTGTACAAACTAATTTTTAAAATGCCCAGATTCTTAAAATCTTATGTAATAACAAATTAGGAGACTTCCATTTGGGGCAATAATAGAGTAAAACAGGGTCAGATTTACCTTCCACCTAAAACAACTAAAATACTATGCAAAATATATTATGAAACAGTTGTAAGGACATTAAAAATCAGGCAAGGTAGGATAAAGATTCCTGAGAGACCAAAAGCAAGTAAGATGAACCTACAATTGCCCCAGCTTGTTGCCTGGAGAAAATCTCTAGGCAACAGCTCAGGGAGGGTAAATCCAGCTGAAATGTATCAGTCTCCCTAAGTTTGAGAAGATAAAGCTGGAACTCTAGGAAGACCAAGGCAGCTTGGGTTTACAGGAAGAGTACTAGAGAGAAGAAAATACACAGAGCAAGAACACCAAAGATCTACAGAGGATCCGCAAGACTATTCAACAGAGTACTGATTGGTACATGTGTATGATGAAACTGAGGACAGAGAAAGAATTGCCCCCAAATATTAAAGGTAATAGTGTTCACATGGGCCCAAAGTATAGCACGTTCTCACCAACCAGAGTGGAAACCTTCATAACTCACAGGTCACTGGGTAAGCATTCAGAGGACCTTTGTATAGAGACATAAAAACATCCAGTGTTCAATAACATAAAACTTACAATGCCTGATATCAGATTAAAAATTATTAGACATGATGGGGCACCTGGGTGACTCAGTGGGTTAAGCGTCTGACTTAGGCACAGGTCATGATCTCATGGTTTGTGAGTTCAGCCCTATGGCGGGCTCTGTGCTGACAACTCAGAGACTGGGGCCTACTCCGGATTCTGTTTCTCCCTCTCCCCCACTCACACGCTGTCTCTCTCAAAAACTAAGCATTAACCAAGAACCATAAAATACCTAGGAATAAACCTAACCAAAGATGTAAAAGATCTGTATGCTGAAAACTATAGAGAGCTTATGAAGGAAATTGAAGAAGACACAAAGAAATGGAAAAACATTCCATACCCATGGATTAAAAGAATAAATATTGTTAAAATGTCAATACTACCCAAAGCAATCTACACATTCAATGCAATCCCAATCAAAATTGCGCCAGCATTCTTCTTGAAGTTAGAACAAACAATCCTAAAATTTGTATGGAACCACAAAAGACTCCAAATAGCCAAAGTAATACTGAAGAAGAAAACCACGCAGGAGGCATCACAATTCCTGACTTTAGCCTCTACTACAAAGCTGTAATCATCAAGACAGCATGGTATTGGCACAAAAACAGACACATAGACCAATGAATAGAACAGAGAACCCAGAATTGGACCCACAAATGTATGGCCAACTAATCTTTGACAAAGCAGGAAAGAGTATCCAGTGGTAAAAAAGATAGTCTCTTTAGCAAATGGTGCTGGGAGAACTGGACAGCAACATGCAGAAGAATGAAAACTAGACCACTTTCTTACACCATACACAAAAATAAACTTTAAATGGATGAAAGACCTGAATGTGAGACAGAAAACCATCAAAACCCTAGAGGAGAAAACAGGAAAAAACCTCTTTGACCTCAGCCAGAGCAATTTCTTACTCAACACATCTCCAAAGGCAAGGGAATTCAAAGCAAAAATGAACTATTGGGACCTCATCAAGATAAAAAGCTTCTGCACCGCAAAGGAAACAATCAACAAAACTAAAAGGCAACCAACGAAATGGGAAAAGATATTTGCAAATGACATATTGGATAAAGGGCTAGTATCCAAAATCTATAAAGAACTCACCAAACTCCACACCTGAAAAACAAATAATCCAGTGAAGAAATGGGCAGAAGACATGAATAGACACTTTTCCAAAGAAGACATCCAGATAGCCAATAGACACATGAAAAGATGCTCAACGTCACTCATCATCAGGGAAATACAGATCAAAGCCACACTGAGATACCACCTCGCACCAGTCAGAGTGGCTAAAATGAACATATCAGGAGACTATAGATGCTGGCCAGGATGTGGAGAAACAGGAACCCTCTTGCACTGGTGGTGGGAATGCAAACTGGTGCAGCTTCTCCGGAAAAGTGTGGAGGTTCCTCAAAAAATTAAAAATAGAACGACCCTATGACCCAGCAATAGCATTGCTAGGAATTTACCCAAGGGATACAGGAGTGCTGATGCACAGGGGCGCTTGTACCCCAATGTTTATAGCAGCACTTCCAACAATAGCCAAATTATGGAAAGAGCCTAAAAGTCCATCAACTGATGAAGGGATAAAGATATGGTTTATATATACAATGGAATACTACTTGACAATGAGAAAGAATGAAATCCTGCCATCTGTGGCAACGTGGATGGAACTGAAAGGTATCATGCTAAGTGAAATAAGTCAGTCAGAGAAAGACAGATAGCATATGTTTTCACTCACATGTGGATCTTGAGAAACTTAACAGAAGACCATGGGGGAAGGGAAGGGGGAAAAAAAACAGTTACAGAGAGGGAGGGAGGCAAACCATAAGAGACGCTTAAATACAGAGAACAAACTGAGGGTTGATGGGGGAGAGGGGAAAATGGGGGATGGGCATTGACCCATAAATTTAATTAAGTTAAAAAAAAAAGCATTAAAAAATTATTAGACATGCAAATAAGCAGGAAAATACAACCCATAATGAGAAAAATAACCAAAAATGACCTAGAAATGACAGTTTATAGAATTAGTAGACAAATACACATTATTTTAAAGCTTTGTATTTTGCTGGGTTTTTTTACATGTATTTATTTTTCAGAGACAGACAGAGCATGAGCGGGGGAGGGGCAGAGACAGAGAAGGAGACACAGAGTTCGAAGCAGGGTCCTGACCCTGAGCTGTCAACACAGAGCCCGACACAGGGCTCTGTGAGATCATGACCTGAGCTGAAGTTGGACGCTTAACTGACTGAGCCACTCAGGCGCCTCAGTAGACAAATATATGGTTATTATGACTCTATTCTATATGCTTGAGAATCTACAGGAAAGATTCAATGTGTTAGTAAAGAAATGGAAAAATTTAAAAGACCTAAACTGAACTTCTACAGATGAAAACTATAATGTCTAGGATGAAAAATCTGCTGATGGGATAAATAGCACTTTGGACATTACAGGGAAAAGAAAAAGTAAATTTGAAGATATAGCAATAGAAACCATACAAAATGAAACACAAAGAAAAGCCTATAAGTTTTTTTAAATAAATCATCAGCAAGCTGCGTAATATGCATATAATTGGAGTCCATAAGAAAGGAAAGAGAAAACAGTACTGCAAAAAAAAAAAAAAAATTTCCAAATTTGATGAAAGATATAAACCCACAAATCCAAGAATATTAACAAACCCTAAGCACAAGAAATAATTTTGCACCAAGGCACAGATCATCAAATTGCTTAAGACCAGTAATAAGGAGAAAACCCTTGGGGTGCCTGGGTGGCGCAGTCGGTTAAGCGTCCGACTTCAGCCAGGTCACGATCTCGCGGTCAGGGAGTTCGAGCCCCGCGTCAGGCTCTGGGCTGACGGCTCAGAGCCTGGAGCCTGTTTCCGATTCTGTGTCTCCCTCTCTCTCTGCCCCTCCCCCGTTCATGCTCTGTCTCTCTCTGTCCCAAAAATAAATAAATGTTGAAAAAAAAATTAAAAAAAATAAATAAAAATGAAGGCAAAATTGAAACTTTTTCAAACATACAAAACTGAAAGAATTCATCATTTGCAGAACTGCACTGTAAACATGTTAAAAGAAGTCCTCAGGCAGAAGGAAAATGACGTCAGACAGAAAGTGGGATCTATACAAAGGAAAGAAAAATAACTAAAATGGTTACCATGCGGATAAATATACAAAACTTTCATTATTTAAATCCCTTTAAAATATAATTGATAGCTTAAAGGAAAAATAACTTTTTGTGTGTGTGGTTTACAACATATCTAGAAGTAAAATGTATGGCAATAATAGCACAAAGTCAGGAAAGGAGAAACCTAAGTATACTGTTGTTAGAATCTCAAATTACTTGTGAACTGGTATTATATCACTTGAAGGTGAACTGTAAGTTAAAGTATATACATATAAGATATATGTAAACCCCAAAACACCCACTAAAATAATGTGAAAAAGGGGTGCCTGGGTGGCTCAGTCGGTTAAGCGTCCGACTCCGGCTCAGGTCATGATCTCACAGTTTGTGAGTTCAAGCCCGCGTCGGGCTCTGTGCTGGCAGCTCAGAACCTGGAGCCTGCTTCAGATTCTGTGTCTCCCTCTCTCTCTGCCCCTCCCCTGCTCACACTCTGTCTCTCTCTCCTTCAAAAATAAATAAACATTGGAGTGCCTGGGTGGCTCAGTCAGTTGAGTGTCCGACTTTGGCTCAGGATCTCACAGTTCAGTTCATAAGTTCGAGCCCCGCGTCGGGTTCTGTGCTGACAGCTCAGAGCCTGGAACATGCTTCAGATTCTGTGTCTCCCTCTCTCTCTGCCCCTAACCCACTCTCATTCTGTCTCTGTCTCTCTCAAAAATAAATACACATTAAAAAAAATTTTTTTAATAAAATACAAAGACACAAATAGTTTAAAAATAAATAACAGAAACAATATATATAAATTTCCTAACACTAATCAAAAGAAATCTGGAGTAGCTGTATTAATATCATTATCAGGGATAAAAAAGGGTAATTTATAATGACAAAGGAGTCAATTTATCAAGAGAACACAATAATCCTAAACATACATATGCATCATAATGCGCTTCAAAACACATGAAGCAAAAACTAACAGAAGTACAAAAAGAAATAGACAAGTATATATTTGGTATATATGTAATCTATATACGTATACATAATAGTATATATAATATATATACGCAATAATATATAAAATATATGTATAACAGTATATACAACATATATACACAATATATATAATGTGTATATATATATATATAATAGTATTTACTTATTTATACACACAAAATAATGCGGTTGGAGATTGCAACAGCTTTCTCTCAATAACTGACAGAATAAACACAGAAATCAGTAATGACATAAAAGACTTGAACACCACTATCTGCTACCAACTTGACCTGACATTTATAGCCATTCTATTCAACAGAAACAGAATATGTATTCAAGTGAATATAAAACATTTACCAAGACAGATGATATTCTGAGACATAAAACAAGTTTCAGTACACTTAAGAAGATTCAAATACAAAGTATGTTTTCTGAACACAATAGAATTAAATTTCAAATCACCAACAGAAAGACATCAAGGAAATCTCCAAATAACAAATCTCTAAATAACATACATTTAAATAACCGAGGGTTCAAAGAAAAATCAAAATGGAATTTTGAATTGAATGAAAATGAAAAAACAACATATCAAATTTATGATATGCAGCTAAAGCAGTACTTAGAGGATAATTTATAACACTAAACATCTATGAAAGAGGGTAAATCTAAAATTCATGAACTCAGCTTCCGCCTTAAAAAAGTAAGAGAAGAGCAAATGAAACCCAAGATAAACAGAATAAAGGAATAAAGAGTAAATAATAAAATAGAAAATATAAAAATAATTGAGAAAATCTGGTTGTTTTGAGAAGATCAAAACTGATAAACCTCAAGCCAGACTAATCAGAGAAAAAAAAAAAAGTAAGATAAAAAATACTATCATCAGGAATGAAAGAAATGGCATAAATCTAAATTATAAAGATATCAAAAGGATAATAAGAGTATAATGAATAGCTTTATCCCAATAAATTCAAAAGTTAAGTGAAGTAGACAAATCCTTTGAAAGACCACCAAACTACCACAGCTTACTCAACAAGAAACCGGTAACTATTCAGCATGCTAAAATTTTATTAAGAACTTTTATATCTATGTTCCTAAGGGATATTAGTCTGTAGATTTTTTTTCAACTGAATTTTTAGTTTGAAAACAAAAACAAAAAACCCTTCCACAAAGAAAACACTGGAGTCAGATGCTTCAACCTGTCAATTCTACCAAACATTTGAGGAAAAAATAATATAAACTCTCCACAAAATTGTCTGTGAAACTGAAGATGAGAGAATACTTTCTCATACTTTTGATAGCAAAATCAGACAAAGACATTATTAGGAAAAAAAAATACTGTTGACCAATATCCCTAAGGAAAATTAATGCAAACATTTTTAACAAACTTTTAGCAAATCAAACCCAACACTATATATAAAAAATAAAACACCATGACTAAGTCGGATTTATCCCAGGGAAGCAAGATAGTCTAATATTTAAAAATCAATGTATTTCACTGTATGAACAGACATTAAATAAACTAAAACCCCATTATTAGCATCTCAAGAGATGCAGAAAAAAAAATTATAAAATCCATTTTCCATTATTGATAAAAGTCTTCAGCTACCTAGAAATAGAAGGGTACTTCTTCAACCTGATAAAAGTTATCCATATACAACAAAACAATAACAACAACAACAACAGAAAAAACCCTACAGTTAACATCATGCTGACTGGTGAAAAAGTACCTTCTTTCCTCCTAAGATCAGCAATAAGGCAAGAATGTCTGCTTTTGCAATTTCTTTTTTTTTTTTTTTAATATTTTAAGCAATCTCTATACCCAACATGGGGCTTGAACTCACAACCTCAAGATCAAGAGTCACACACTCCACCAACTGTACCAGCCAGGCGCCCCTGCTTTTGACACTTCTACTTAATATTGTACTAAAGGTTCTAGCTAGTGCAATAAGGTAAGAGTAAGAAACAAAAGGAATCCAGATTAGAAAAGAAGTAGAAATTACCGTTATTCACAGACAATGTAAGAGTCTATGTAGAAAATACTATAGAATCTATTTAAAAACTAATAAAACTAATAAGTTTAACAAGATTACAGGATACAAGACCAAAATACAAAAATTAATTGCATATATATATATATTAGCAATGAACAACTAGAGATACCAAAACAAAGCTATTTACATTAGGATCAAAAGTTGGAAACAATTACATATACATTTAACAAAAAAAAATACAAAACCTACATACTAAACACTACAAATCATTGCTGAGAAAAACTGAAGATCTAAACAAAGAGAGAGACATACTGTGTTCATGTAATAAACTAGGCAATATCAGAAGAGACAAATGGAGAATAGAGAGTAAAAGAATAACCTAGTTTTGGGGGGCGGGCTTTTTCGTTATTTTTATTTTTATTTGAGAGAGAGCACACGCAAGCAGGGTACAGAAGCAGGGAGAGAATCTTAAGTAGGCTCCATGCTCAGCACAGAGCCTGATGTGGAGCTCAATCCCACGACACTGGGATCATGACCTGAGCCAAAATCAAGAGTCGGATGCTCAACCAACTAAGCCACCTAGGCGTCCCAATAACCTAGTTTTAATTAGTGATTTACATCACATAAACACATCAACAACAAAAATGAAGAGCTATGAACTGTAACTCCACAAACTTTGAAAACTGAAAGAGAACTGTTTGTAGGAGATACTCTGAACTGAGAGACAACACAGAAGGCAGCACTAAGAAGAAAGTGAGAGAATAAAATAAGTGATGTTTGCCTTTGTAAAGCAAGGCAGGATGAACACAAAAATAAGATGGGCAGCAATGAAGGTTTACATGAAGACCTCACAGAAGACTTTGCAACAAAATGAGACGTTGCTGGAATAAGCCTTGCAATACAAGGATACAAGGTTTTCAAAATGATTCTGACAAAAACCAAAGTTTAAGAGTAACAATACTATATTAATGTTTTAAAGGATAATAAAAGAGATTTGCTTTGTAAATCACCACAAACCTAAAGGCTGTTGCCATCTAAAAAAGGGCAAATGATGTCAAAATTGTAGCAATTAACAAATGAAATTTAAGTTGTAGAATAAGTTCTTAATATAACAAATCAAGAACATTTTTTCAGATTTCATCAGATATTAGTTTACTTGTATTAACATTCAATTGTTATCATCAAAAAGTAAACCTGGATGCAAACACTTAGATAATGCACACTCATTATCAAGTTTTCAACTAGAATAAGTACGCCAAATTATATCTTGAAAGCCTTCAAGTCAAATTACCTTTTGCTGGAATATTTTACTTCTACATGTTTAAAATGAAAATGTCCATAAAGGAATCTGGATACATAAAACAACAGATTTCATAAGAAATATCTTAAATGCTGTGCATACTGATGACTTTTAAAATAACACATCTTCACATTTATGCTGTTATGGATAACGGTAATTAATACAAACATCAAAAGCAATCATTGTAGGAATACTGGTCATTTTTACACAGCCTGGCAAATTATCAAGTACCTGCTGGTTATTAATTTTCAAACATATGGGAGCCCTGTGGTAATACACATTAGATTGATTCTCTTCCACAAATATGGCATAATGAAAAAATGAATTATTAATCTTCTCTATAAGAAATCATTTAACTCATTCATATTTTTGGCAATGTACAACTTAAATACTCTTCTACATGGAAAACAAATCAAGAACATTAGTAAAATATGCTTTATTTACATGATCGTGAAATTTAGGCCATTTCCCCTCTATAACCCTATTCTTATACATGCAATACAGTTTTTATTACTTTATACAGGTTTCTCCCTCTCTCTCTCTCTCAAAATAAATAAATACACTTTTATTTCCTTAAAACTAATTAGATACACAAATGTATATAATTCATGCATTCTCAGACAAGAAAAAGTTCTTTCATAACTTTTCAGTAACTAAGAACTTTACAAATCATGTGTATTTCAAATCAATCAGATAATAACAGAAAGATAAATAATTTTCAATCAACTTAATTTTTCTAAATTTCACAAAATACATGGCTGCCTTAAGTGACATCATTATATGTCAAATTTGAAAGTATTTTTTCAGTAACTAAAGTTATGACTTATATACATTTAATTTGCAGCCAGCTTTCTTAATTTGTTTATAAATTAACAGTTTTCTAAAATCTTATGCTCCTTTTTTTTTTAACGCAAAGCAGGAAAAAACTCTACTGTCATAGCAACATTTAGATTGCTTTTATTATATAAGTGTCCTGTATACTTGATATCAACTACTCACTAGCCTCAAAATCATTATAAATTATAGGTTAGTAATTACTCATGAAATAACAAAATCATCTAAACTAGAATTAAATATCCTAAAATAAGATAAATAGGGGCCCTGGGTAGCTCACTCAGTTAAACGTCCAACTCCTGATTTCAGCTCAGGTCATGATCTCACGGTTTAGACTGAGCCCCAAATCCAGCTCTGTGCTGACAGCATGGAGACTGCTTGAGATCCTCTCCCTCCCTCTCTCTGCCCCGTGTGTGTATGCGCTCTCTCTCTCTCTCTCTCTCTCTCAAAATAAATAAACTTTAATAAATAAATAAAGACAAGATAAATCATTTACTACCATATTCAAGAATCTGACACGGAAATTTATATAAAATAATGTGATCTCCTGAAGCAGTAAATTTCCATGTACCATCACATTCCAAAAGAAATAATAATCAGGGTAATATAATCTATTACACTTCAAAAATGGGGTCTTCCCCTAGAGCTCTACCACACTGAACAAAGAAAATCCAAAAAAATGAAATAGTAAAGGCAGTATGTTAATTTAATAGAACTTTATGCTAAAGTATCTGTCAGAAAATACTAAGGTTCTTTGGCTTAATAAAAGAAAAATCTACCAGCCCATAGTAACAATAATAGTACTGTAGACTACAATGCAGAAATAGTCTTCCTGGAATATGTTGTCATGCTTAAAAATGTATGTGAAGAGTTCAGCAAAAAACATGAATATATTCCAAAAGTGTTCTCTTCTATCCCCATTTTATATAAATCTGGAGCCATTCTAAATCTGAATATAAAAAGATATGCTATACTGTTGACTACAGAATACTACAAAGTTTTATTGCCATTTAAACAAAGAAGCCATAACAGTTAAATGAGCTCAAGAAATAGGTTTCAGTATCACAAGGTGCCAGCTGTAAAGAGTTATGGCTAATTGAATATGGAACTCCTGCTTAATCAGATAACTGCTCTGCTATTTCCAAATGAAATGCCATTTCCATACTGCCTGAAAATGGCCCGTTTTATTGGTAACCAGAGAAAACAATATAAACTGTAAATAACATTAAGTGCTCTGTTTACCCATTCCAGGCACTGAAGTAGCAGGGGATCCAAGACGTCTTGGTAACACATTTGATGATAGGGCTGGAGTAACAGTTCTTTCTGGGGGTCCACCAGGGGCTGAACTGTCCTTTGGTGGTCCAGGAGATACTGGAACTTGTGGAGAAGGGCCCTGGCTAGAGCTTGCTGGTGTTGGAGAAAGGTTTCTCTGAGCTGCAGTTCGCTGACGAATCTCTGAGAATAAGAATTAAAAAGTGTATTTTCAATTTAATATCTGTATTAGCCAATACCACAAATGACACGTTTAATGAAGTTTTGTGGCACCAGAAAGCATCTCTAGGGTCAAGACTTCTTATAATAAGAAATCTATAAAATGTACATTGAAAACTGACTATAACAGAGTACTCCATTTCTGATCCTATACTTCCAACTGTATATGTTTACACAAAAAGCCTCAATCTATCACAGGTATCACTTTTCAAAACAAATTCAATGAAAATAAAACCATCCCCAATTATGTGTCATGTCTTTTTATAGTAATCCTCTCTAATTTATGATGAAGGAAAGAAAGTTTATTAAAATTAGTGAAAACTCTAATGAAAATGGCAGATTTTTTTCAAGATAAGAAAAAAGATAACTAAGAAATGAATGAATGAAGTATATTCTAGAATCATCAAATAATTTATGAGGTACTTAATCTAAGTAGTCACAGAAATGCTGAAAAAGTATTCTTTACTATTAGGTACCATTCCCACTCTCCTTATATTATTAACATCCTTTTGGTAATTTTTTTTGTCAATACATTCAAAAAAGGAAAACTTCCACTCTGCATAAACAGTATCATCACAAATAAATCTAAATAAATCTCATCTTTTAGTTGCAGAAATTACAAGATTTTCTGTATTAGGGGTTGGTAAATGTGCCATATCCAGGCTCCTGCCCCTTTTTATAGTTTTATTAAAACATGACAACACTCTTTTTTGTTTACATATTGCCTATAGCTGCTTTAGAAGAGCTGAGAAGAGATCATATGACTGTCAGAGCCATTTACTATATTTACTATCTGGCCCTTTACAGAAAGTTTCATAATTCCCTACTCCATAACATTTCACTTCTATCATTTCCCCTTCCCACCATATCTTACTTGAATGTCAATGGAAAGATCTCAAGTAAAGAAGTGCTTATCGCTTTTTAATTCTACATATCACCTTAAATTATCACAAATCCTTAAACAGTAGGCTGAAACTAAAGAAGTTAAGTTCCAATTGGCATGACTGGTAAAAATGCATACTTCCAGAAGCAAAATATTTTAAGTTTGGACTCTGTTTGGCAGTTAAAGATTTTCATTAAAAGTTCACTGCCGCTAAAAGTATAGCTCTAGCATCAGATTTCAGTTTACTACAATCTAGTCTACCAGCTAAGAACCTGGGCCCTGTAATCAGAAAAGTCTGGTTAGAATCCTACAGCTTTACAAGACCTTAGATGGGATAACTTCACTAAACCTCTTTTCTTCATCTGTAAATTCAGGATAATAATATTAACTCATAGAACTGTAATAAGGATTAAATAAGATAATGTCTGTATTGATAGCTCACATTTACTGAATACATCCATAATATTTCAGATGACAGTGTTTTCACACAAAGTATTTTCAAATGACCAGTTAGGGTGTTATTACTGAGACCAACTAATTTTCCTCTGGCTCTTAATTTAGTCTCTAACCTAGCCACTGAAATAATAAATTACAAGCAGATCATCATTATAGAAATGGAACTGTCTTTGTATTTGGTGATTTTCCATGCAGTTTAGAAATTTTCAGATTTTACCTGGACTAATTGTATCCTAATATCTCTTGCAAATTAGCTGGTTACCTAATTATCTTTTACTCACAAGGAACACCTTAAGAGGTGGTTACACATTAGGAAAGCCATTAAATGCTGCAAAAAGTACTGAGGGGCACCTGGCTGACTCAGACAGTAGAGCATGCAATGCTTGATCTCAGGGTCATGAGTTCAAGCCCCAGGTTGGGTATAGAGTCTACTTAAAAAAAAAAAAAAAAAAAAAAACACAAAAGGTACTAAGATCAGTGAAATTATATTAAGATTTGGTCATTTGAATTGATTTTAAAAAACAAGGTATCAGGTACTGCAACTCATTTTTCAGCCAATTTTCAGGTAAACCATAACTCAAAAAAAGACATTTTCCTTCCAGATAAATAAAAGTTTAACATGTATTAGACTATATTAAAAGTAGCTATTAAGATTTGAAACTGCTTCCTCTAAATGCGCATCTACCCTGGAGCACTTAACTAAAGTACCCTTTTAACATCAGCCATGTAGGACTGAAAGATGAGGTCTGTAACTAGCTAGTTAACAAAGGACACCATGTGTAGCATTCCATGAAAGAGACCCTTGGCTTAATAATTTCTAAATCTAAATTTAGGCAGAAAAGGGAGAAAAATGATATAAGAGAGTCAGGAAAGGGAGAAAACATAGTGTCATTGTTTTCAAAGGAAAAGCAAGTAACAAAGAATTAGAATATCAATAGGTGAAAGTACCTAGTAGTACAACATCCAATCTATAGTTGGTAAGGTGTTATGAAATATTCTGGTAGTCTCAATTTAAAACATCTAAGATTTATCTACTTTTAGTCACCTGCCATTCACAAATGCTTTGTATTATAATTTCTCTAAAATGTTTATGGTATTCAACTAAGTATTATATTGTTATATTCAACATTTCCTGCATTTAAATGTAAAATACCATCCCCCCAAAATATTTACCAAGCATTTCACATCATTCTGGCAAAGTATCATAAAGAGTGTTTCATAAATTCAAGTCTTCACTACAAGATGTTTCAACATCCCTATCTGTGATCAGTCACTGATTCAATAAAAATCACATTCAACAAGAATGAGTACATGTCTATATTTTTAAATTCCCAATGAAACAAATAGAATCTGAATGAGATTAAAAACCAGTACATTACAATAAACAAATTTTAAAATAATGAAAAAACAAGACAGTTGTTAAAAAACATAGACTGCCAGAAATAAGTCAGAGAAAGACAAATACCATATGATTTCACTCACATATGGAATTTAAAAAACAAACAGATGAAGATGGGGTGAAAAAAAGAGAGGCAAGCAATAACACAGACCCTTATCTATAGAGAACATACTGAGGGTTGCTGGAGGGGAGGAGGGCAGGGGAATGGGTTAAATGGGTGATAAATATTAAGGACGGCACTTGTGATGAGCACTAGGTATTATATATAAGTGATGAATCACTAAATCCTATACCTGAAACTAACATTACACTGTATGTTAACTAAGTGGAATTTAAATAAAAACTTGAAACTAAAAAAAAAAAAAAAAAAACAAAAAACAAAAAAAAAACAAAAACCAGACACCAGGATCAAGCTGTGTGGATTTAAGTTTCAGCTCTACCCTGTTTATTAGATGTGCATGCAACCTTTTCCAAGTTGATGACAACTTTCAGTTCAGCTTCCTCATAATAGGAATACTTAACTTCTTATGGTTGTAAAGATTAAATGAGATAAGCAACACAAAGGGCTTAACCAAAGCACAAGTACTTAATAAGTACTTAATAAACAATAACTATTAGTAGTATTCATCTAAACTTTCCAGAGATTACAATAAATCAAAAGCTAAGCAACCTACAACTTCTAAAGCCATAATAAAAATAAAATGTAGACATTAATGTACAAATTAAATGTTTTCCTAAAGTTACTTGTGAACTGACTTAAATGTGTAAATTCACAATTTATGCAAAAACTTAAATCTATAACTCTAGCATATTATCGATAATTCTTGAGATAAAAGTTCTAGAAATCAAATAATTCTGATTTATCAGATTTTTAAATACTGATTCTTTACATGTAGAGGGTTTTGTCTTCATTTCGGTAGTAAGCTGGAATAGGAAGAATACCATATTATAGTTAGGAGACCTGGATTTTCATCCTAGTGATACCACCAGTTCCTTATGTAGATAAAAAGTCTTTTATCTACTCTGGGTTTCAAATTTCTTTAAAGAGTGTTGGCAAAACTACAAAGATGATCCTCATATTTTCCCTAGCACTGGTCAAAGGTTTTCTGAACACTGTGTCCAGTTCTAAGCCTCATAAGAAAAAGTGTCAAGAAAAAGCTTTTGAATGATTCACATATGTAAATGTGGAGATTTTTAAATTGGGGGTGAATAAGGCTCTTTGTAAGTGATTACTAAATGTAGTTCTGTGAGACATAAGGGATATATCTTCAGGAGAATTTCCATTGTTAAATGTATATAAATTCTGGTCTCTAATGTTTAAATTTATATGATTCCTTTAAAAAATCAAAATAATAAAGACCATGGATCTGACATCTCTTTTACTTTCAAAATTTTCTGAACTCTATATTCACTGTACCATCTTCTACATATCCTACTCATGCTAAGCTACTTTAAACTCAGCCTCTGCCCTATTTCTCCACTTAGATTGTTTTCTCAATAGGTGGATGCCTTTTAACAACAAAATTACTCCATAACCTCTTCCTTCCCATAGAGGCAAAGCTTTTGGGAGGGAAGAAAAACTTCCCCAACATTTCACTTCTCAACCCAACACAATCTGTTTTTTGTCTTTCTTAGCTACAATATCACTTACCACTTACCACTGAAGACACCATTGCTTTGGTTACCAACAAACCTACACCATTACTGTTAACAGCTACTCTTTAAGAAATCCCTATTATCTACTAGGAACTACACTAGGTGATTAATGTGAGTTTACTAATTTCATCTAATATTTAAACCAACTCTTTGAGATAATTCTTATCCTTAGTTTTCAAAAGAAGAAACTAAAGCTCAAAAGCTAAGCAACTTGCAAATTCTCACAGTAAAATAAGAGATGGAGGCAGGATACACATCCCAGTGTTTATTACAACAATGCCCTCAACTCTGTTATAACTTATCAGATTCAATGGCCTCACTAGTCTTCTACTCACCTGACCCTTTGCAGACTATGACAGCAGATGCATCCCTAACTACACTTCAACTTTCTAGATGCCAGTTTAGTTCTGCTTTTAACTTTAATCATTCCTTCTTTTTCCTGGGCTCCTCCTTTTGCCATCTACCCTTAAATGTTAATATTCCCTGGAGTTCTGCCATAGGCCTTCTTACTCTGTTTTCTCTCCCTGGGCAATTTCACTCAATCCCATGGTTTGAATAACTATCATCTATACGTCCCAATCGTTCCTAATCTGTACCTATAACCTTAACCTTCTTCCTGAGCTTCATATGAAATAATCAATTACCTGTAAACCATACCACTTAGATGTCACTTGACTCAACAAATCCAAAAGCAAATCCATTATCTTCTACACAAACGTACTACTCCAAGTCTTATGCTTATCTTGCTTAAAACATCTAACCAGTTGCCAAAAACCTAGGTGATATCTGGACCCCTCTTCCCACTCCCCACTTTCCAAATCTAATTGTCATAAAATCTTGTCAATCTAATCTTAAATCTTAATTATCTCTTAAATCTCTTCTTCTTCAACTCCTTTGCCACAACTTTATATCCTGTAGGCCTTTATCTCTTACCTATATTAGATTATATCCTAATCCATCTCCATGTCTTCAACCTTGTTCTCTCCAAATCCATTCTCCATATTACAAAAAAAAAAAAAAAAAAAAAAGTGTTCTTTCTAAAATGCAAAGCCTCAGTGGCTTTCCATGTCACATATACAATAAAGTCCCAAACTCCAGAATGTTGTATACAAAATGCTTCATGATCATCCTTCCCTCACATAAACACTACCTCCCTTTTTTGGGGCATACAGCACTATTTGCAGTCTCTTAAGGTACCCCATTGTTTCCCTCTTCTTATCTTTGCATGTGAAGTAGACCTGAACAGTCCTATCCCAGTGTGTTCTCAAGGCACATTGTTACTAAAATTTATAATGCATTGTGATTTGTACCTACCACCTTCATTGTGGTCCTTAATACGTTAAGATTATTTACATGAGCGCACCCTTTTGAACCAAGAGCTCCTAGACAGGAACTGCATCTTAGTAGCCCCAGGATTTGGTAAGTAATTAGCACAGAGTGTGAGCTTAATAAACATCTGTGAAATAAATTTACTTTCCACTTGCATTTCAAGATTAAATTTCCAACTGCCTGTTATCCAACTTAGATGGTATAGTAGGCAGAAAAATGGCCTCCCACACATATGCACATTCTCATCCTCAGAACCTATAAATGTTATGTCACATGAAAGAGGAATTAAGATTGCAGATAGAATTAAGATTGTTAATCAGCTGAATTTGTGTTGCCTGCTTCATTGAGAATTTCAGTCTAACTTCAGGAGACCATACAAAAAAAGCCAACTTCAAGCAGAAAATATGCTAATCACATATGCCACTTGACAGCCTGTAGTTTACTATTTGTGTTGTTCTGCTTTTTAAATTAATAATATATTTTCTTATATTATTTTATAAACAAATAATCCAATTTAAAAACAGGCAGAGAACATGACTAGATGTTTTTCCAAAGAAGACACAAAGATGGCCAACAGACACATGAAAAGAAACTCAACATCACTAATCATCAGGGATATGAATATCAATGCCACTGTGAGATATCACCACATACTAGTCAGAATGGCTAGTACCAAAAAGACAAGAAATAACAGGTGTTGGCAAGGATGTGGAAGAAAGGGAACCTTTCTACAATATTGGTAGGAATGTAAATTGATGCAATCACTATGAAAAACAGTATGGAGCTTCCTTAAAAATTAAAAATTTAAAAGTAGAAATACCATACAACTTCCACTTCTGAGTACTTACCAGAGAAAAACAAAAACACTAATTTGAAAAGTTAAATACACCCTTATGTTCAATGCATCATTATTTACAATAAACAAGATATGGAAGCAACCTAAGTGTCCATCAACAGATGAATGGATCAAGATGTGCCATTTACACACACACACACACACACACACACACACACACACACACACACATCTATACATATAATGGAATATTATTCAGCCATAAAAAGGGGTGAGAACTTGTCATTAGCAACAACATGGATGGACACACAGGGTATAAAGCTAAGTGAAATAAGTCAGACAGAAAAAAGACAAGAACCATGTAATTTCACTTATAATGTGAAATCTAAAAAAAATAAACAGGGATGCCTGGGTGGCTCAGTCAGTTGAGAATCCAACTCTTGATCTTGGCTCAGGGGAGCCTGCTTAAGATTCTCTCTCTCTCTCTCTCCATCTCCCACTTGCACTAAAATAAAAACTAAATTAAAATAAATAAATAAATAAATAAATAAATAAATAAATAAATAAATAAAATGAACAAACAAAATAAAAAATAGACTCATAAATACAGACAACAAACTGGTGGTTGCCAGAGAAGAGGGGAGGATAGAGGGATGGGCAAAATAGGTGAAGGTGCTTAAGGGATACAAATTTACAATTATAAAACAAGTAAGCCACTGGGATGAAAAGTACACCATAGGAAATACAGTCCACAATATTGCAAGAACTTTGTATGGTGACAGACGGTAGCTACACTTAGCTTGGAAAGCTAATGTACACAATTGTCAAATCACTATGTTGTACACTTAAAACTAATATAATGTTGTATGTCAATCGTACTTCAGTTGAAAAGAGGATGTTTGGCGACACCTGGGAAGCTCAGTCAGTTGGGCATCCAACTCTTGATTTCGGCTCAGGTCATGATCTCATGGTTCATGGGTTCAAGCCCTGCTTGGGGCTCTGTGCTGACAGTGTGGAGCCTGCTTGGGATTCTCTCTCCCTCTCTCTCTGCCCCTCTCCCACTCATGGTCATGCTCGCTCTCTCTCCCCCAAAATATATAAACATTAAAAAAAAAATGTTTTGCTTTATAATTCTTTATCTCAACATTTACTTTTTTCATCACCTTGATGGTTTATTTCTACTTAGTCTCCTACCTCTTTCAACTTTAAACAACCTGCACCTGGCAGCTCACCAACATCCCATTTGGTAAATTATTATTTTACAACATTTAAACACAATTTGTTAATTCTAAGAAAAAGTTTTCTTTTATTTCCTTCAACTCAGCACGTTTATTAAGCAACCACTCTGAGTAAAGCACCACTGAATGGAATGCAGAGTTGCACACAGAGGTGGCAAGCAAAGATCACACAAAAATCATGAAACAGCAGGTAAGTGCCATAAAAAAGGAACCAACAAAGTGCCATAGAGGGCCCAAGAATGGGGAGATTAAACTCGGTGATGGGATGAAGGAAGGGTTCATGGGAATGGGGCATTTAAGACGAACACTGAAAAATGGATGGAGACATAAATGCCTTTGTTACCTGTATTAAGGCACACGTGGCAGTTTTAAAATACAAGCCCAGGATGCTTTGGTTTGCCTGCCATCAAATGGGGGATGGAGGACGTCTATGTCCCCTCCCTTGAATCTGTTCCTGTTTGACCAAGAGAATATAAATGCGCCAGTTTTCAGGACTACTTTTTGTCTCTTGGGCCGCTTGCTCTTAGAATCCAGCCACCATGTTGGAGCAAGCCCAAGTGACCCCATGAGAGAACTCCATGCAGAGAGGAACTAACAGCCAGCACCAACTTGTCAGCCATGTGAGTAAGCCATCCTGGTAGTAGATCTTCCAGGCCCAATCAGGTAGATCCAAAAGATGTGAGGCAGAGATGCTCAGTCTCTGTCAAACCTTGCCAACACTGAAAATTCATGAGCAAAACAAATGAATGTTGTTGTGAGCCACTAAGTTTTGGGGTGGTTTGTTATTCAATAGATAGCTGTGTGGGGCGCCTGGGTGGTTCAGTCGGTTAAGTGTCAGACTCTTGATTTTGGCTCAGGTCATGATCTCACGGTTCGTGAGACCGAGCCCTCTATCGGGCTCTGTGCTGACAGCATGCAGCCTGCTTACGATTCTCTCTCTCCCTCTCTCTCTGAACCTCCCCCACTCTCTCTCTCTCTCTTAAAATAAATAAATGAACATTAAAAAAATAGATAACTGCAACAGTATAGATATGACACTTAAGAACATCCCAAAAAGTAAATTTACTATTTTACAAGTGTTTTCCAGATTTTTTAATCAAACATACACCTCAAAAAACAGTAAAACATGAAGTATCGTTCCCTTTGCTATCAAGATCAAAAACAGTGATTTCTACTTTAATCTTCCACATATGCCACATAACACAAGTGAGTAAATTCTAAAAACCTACTTAAGAAGTTATAATCCATTTGCTAGAGCCATTAAATTTTTCTGCAATACTTATTGATTTCAAATTTAGCTGTGGCAGAATACAATTGACTTTTCTTTTGTTAATGTCATTAGTAGAGATGCAGGGTTATGTACAAAGGTAAAAAAGAATGTTTAGGTGACTTCCTTTTGAAACAAATATAAGAAAGTCTGTTAAGAATTTATGGTCATAACTTAATCTTAGAACTTTGCCATTAAAGGTAACTGCACCATTTTCAAGTTCAAGCATCCCACTCTGAAAGCACAGTTACCCTTCCAGCTTAATTTCTCAATTATTCTTTCAACTCCAAGGGGAGATCTATAATCCATTAGTTATTAAAGGGGTCAGCCAACTTTTGTAAAGGGTTACATAGTAAATATCTTAGGCTTTGTGGACCACATACAGCTTCAGTTGGATATTCTTATTCTTCTTTCTTATTTTTTAGAACACTTTAAAAATGTAAAACCAATTCTAAGGTCAAGAGCCATATAAAAGAGATCTTGTAGTTCAGACACCTGTATCACTACTACCAATACCTTTGATGTCCATCACCCGCCTCTCATGTCTTTACTTCCCTCATGATCATCTTAGATTCTACAATATATTGTCATAATCACTCCCTTGCAAACAATTTCACCACCCTGCCCCTTTATCACTTTATTTAATCCATTAGTCAAAACCCCAACCCTGGTTAAAACCAACTCTCTTCCTACTCCATGCCTCTACCCATACAGCTAAACAACAGGAAAACATGCACAACCATGCTTTAAATTCGTGACTGTTAACTTTAAGTGGACTTTAGTGTCCCCTGGCATTCCTACATTTTCCTAATCCATTTACTCTCTTAGTCTCCTAGAGACCTATTTTATATATTCTCTTCAGGGCCCCAACAATGTCTCCCCCATTCTCACTCTCATTAAGAAAATAGATACAATCAGAAGACAATTCTCACTACCTAGTTGTATCTGCCCATGTTCTCTGTCTTCCCTTATTATTGATGAACTATGCACGCTCGTATCGAAAGCCAACTCCTGCACTTGTACACTAAATCCCATTCCTTCTTGCCTCCTTACAGACTCTCTACCAATTGTCCCCACTCTCTCCATCATCAATTATTCCATGTCTTATAGGCCATTCCCAATAGCACACAAATTTCTTACCAACCCCAAATATCTAGATTTCTTTATCCTATAGAATCTATTCAGAAAATTATACTTGCAAATATCATTTTTCATTAATTCCAAACTTTACTACTTTTTAATCTACTAAGAACAAAGTCTTCCCATCTCTCAGTCTATGATTTCTACAGAACTAGAATGAATGCTAAGATTCTAAGTACCGTTATCATTCTATTAAATGTAAATATGTATATATACATATAGATCTACCTTTTATGTTAATTTATTTCTTCATATCAAATGATTACCCTGATTTTCTAATATTAAGCACCCACTGATAAAAATTCCTTATAAAAAAGGGTCAAGACTAATACTGTCAAGGTCATGAAAAACAAGTCTGAGAAACGAGCACAGCCAAAAAAGCCTAAGAAGACAAGTCAACTAAATGCAATGTGGTATATCCTGGATGAGATCCTGAAACATAAAAAGAACATTAAAAATAAATAAATAAATAAATAATAAATAAATAAAAAACTAAGGAAATCTGAATAAGCTATGTGGACTTTTAATAGTGAATCAATATTGGCTCATTACCTTTAACAAATGTACTATGCTAATGTAAGATGTTAACAGGGAAAACTTGGTACAAAGGTATATGGGAATTCTTTGTACTAGGTTGGTAATTTTTCTGTAAATCTAAAAATATTCTAAAACATTAAATTTATTAAAAAGAAGGTGAAGGTCAGGTTAGTATTGTTCCCAGTAAATATTACATTCCTTTTAATGCGAAACCTAAGAAAACCAAAGAATACTATTCTCAAATTTTATAATCAATCTCAGTATAATATATATTATTAATACTAAGTAATAAGAAATAAAAGAAATATATCTACTACACGTGAATCACAGTTCTGGTTCAGCAATCATGCAAGAGAGTTAGATTCAAATAAGAACAGCACAATTCAATTTGATTTGGGAGCAAATCTATTCAAGCACCATTTATGCACATATATACTCATATATTTTTGCACATATATATATATATGCACATATATATTTTTCCCCTACCTATTTCAGTTCAGAAACAGGTAAAAGAAAGGAAAGGAAGGAAAAGAGGGAGAGAAGGAGGAGAAGGAAGGAAAGAACGAACGAACAATGGTAAAAGCAAAGACATAAATATTTGACTAAATCACAGGAACAGAGAACTTAAACATAAATAAAATGTATGACTAAGTCACCTACACAATAATAGAAACCTAAAAGAGATTTGAAAGGATTAAACAACAAAACTCAATTATAATTCTCAAAAAGTAGAATGAAGTTGAGATATAGTTTAGAATTTTTTTCAATAAGGAAAAAACTCCAAACAGCAATTAATTACTGCAGATGAAGAACTAGTAATACTACAATAGGACCCTCCAGAAGAAATACTTTTAAGAGGAAAAAAAAAAAAAGCTTATACGCTTCTTAAGGTTGAAAACCGTATTATATTCATCTCTGTACTCCTCATGGTATTTGCACATAAGAATTATTTAACATGTTCTTTTAAATAAACAATTCATGTATGGGGCACCTGGGTGGCTCAGTCGGTTGAGCAACCGACTTCAGCTCAGGTCATGATCTTGCAGTTTGTGAGTTCGAACCCCGCGTTGGGCTCTGTGCTGACAGCTCAGAGCCTCGAGTGTGCTTCGGATTCTGTGTCTCCCTTTCTCTGCCCCTTCCCCGCTCATGATCTGTCTCTCTCTGTCTCTCAAAAACGAATAAGCATTTGGGGCACCTGGGTGGCTCAGTTGGTTAAGTGTCCAACTTTGGCCCACGTCATGATCTCACAGTGCGCGAGTTCAAGCCCCGTGTCAGGCTCTGTGCTGACGGCTTGGAGCCTGGAGCCTGCTTTGGATTCTGTGTCTCCCTCTCTCTCTTTGCACCTCCCCAGCTCATGCTCGCACTCTGTCTCTGTCAAAAATAAATAAACTTAAAAAAAATTTTTTTTAATGAATGTTAAAAAAAATTTTTTAAATAAAGAAAGAAACAAACAAACAATTCATTTATCTTATAACTAGTGGTTAATTCTCCCTAAAAGGCTAAAAGGATATCCAAAAGCAGTACCACAGGAATCCACAGCAGAGACCAGCAATGGTTTTTCTATGACTACAATATGACATCAAAAGGAAAAAATGTATTTGAGTTTCAAAGGCTTCTAAGGAAAAATAAATTTAAATTCTTCAAGGAAATTATGTTGCCTAAATATTATTAAATACTTAAGAATGTCAGTAAAGGGTTCATACCTCTTTTTTTTAATGAGAGAAAAGAGCAGATTTTTTTAAGTAACAGCATCAGCTTTCTGCAAAATATCACATTTTAAAAATTTCCTAAGGTTATTTAAGAAGTAGTTTTGAAACGTTAGTACCAGTTACACAAAATACTGTAAAAATTATAGAAACCTGGCCTATAGACCGAACACTCTTTTTAAAATTACTACAAAGGGGGTACCTGGGTTGCTCAGTCAGTTAAGCGTCTGACTTCAGCTCAGGTCATGACCTCATGGTTTGTGAGTTCGAGCCCCACACTGGGCTCTGTGCTGACAGCTCAGAGCCTGGAGCCTGTTTCGGATTCTGTGTCTCCCTATCTCTCTGGCCCTCCCCTGCTTAGACTCTGTCTCTCTCTCAAAAATAAATAAAAACATTTTAAGAAACATTTAAAATTACTAAAAACAAGTGTAAGTTGTAGAAAAATTTAAACGTATTATGAAGGCAGGAGTTTCAGTGCAAGTATCTATGACTTATTTTAATCATATGTAAACTTATTATATTCATCAAAATATCAGGCTTCTATTTCTATAAACCAAAATCCTACTTATAGAAAATGGGAGAGGGTGGGATTCTTCCCATATAGCCCTGCCAATCAGAAAACCTAAAACTGGGGCACCTGGGTGGCTCAGTCAGTTAAGCCTCTGACTTTGGCTCAGACCGTGATCTCACATTTCATGAGTTCAAGCCCCATGGCAGACTCTGTGTTGACAGCGGAGGCGGAGCCTGGAGCCCACTTCCAGTTCTGTGTCTCCTTCTCTCTGGCCCTCCCCTGCTCATTCTCTCTCTCTCTCAAAAATAAACATTTAAAAAAAAAAACTAAAAAAAAAAAAAGAAGAAAAAGAAAACCTAAAAGTATTATGGCTTATTTAGTACCAATGGTCTCTGTGGACATTTATAAAAGAATTGACTTCTGAAAGTTCTAAAAGTCATCCTGAACTTTATAAACCAGGCTACAATTCTGATGATTTATAAGAATAAAAGTTAAATTTTAAAAAATGGTTTTTTTAATGTTTATTTATTTTTGAGAGAGAGAGAGACAGAGCACGAGCAGGGGAGGAGCAGAGAGGAGACACAGAATCCAAAGCAGGTTCCAGACTCCAGCCTCTGAACTGTCAGCACAGAGCCTGATGCGGGGTTCAAACCCACGAACCGTGATACCATGACCTGAGCCGAAGTCGGACACTTAATCAACTGAACCACTTAGGCACCCCAAAAGTTAAATTTTTAAAAATGATATATTCTGTATTGTAACAAAAGCCTTACAAACTATGATATTCTAGAAAAAAGAACAAAGAGGAAAGCCAATACAAACTCAAAAATATCTTTTCACATGCCAATCTTAGAATTACTTTATGTAGCCACTTAAAATAGTAACTTTTTAAATTTTATGTAATATTTAATACAATAGTAGTGATGGTTTCGCTAATAATCTGACAACACAACTTTTGAAAGAGTTTATGTTTTACATAGCAGTAATTCTATTTTTTCTTAATTATTAGAAATTCAAACTTTCTAAATTATTTTATTATCTTTCTAAATAAAAGTTTTTAGAAGAAACTTCAAGCTTGACAAAAATGTTCATTAAATTTCTCAAAAATAAATCATAAAAATGTAAGAATTTTCATAAGGCATTCTAAGAGATTCTTTTTTTATATATATATATTTATTTGAGACAGAGAGAGTGAGAGAGAGTGCATGCACAGGGGACAGGCAGAGAAAGAGAGAGAAACAGAATCCAAGCAAGCTCCCTACTGTCAGCACAGAGCCCAACATAGGGATCGATCTCAACAAACCTTGAGATCACGACGAGAGCCGAAATCAAGAGTCCAATGTCTAACTGACTGAGCCACCCAGGCGCCCCTAAGAGATTCTTATAAGAAAGGGGGAAAAAAACTTAACAAAATAGTGATGGAATTATTTAAATTTCAAAAGCTTAAAATCAATTATATATTTAATCTCAAAAGATAAATCTTTACTTATTTATCAACATATTCCTGTAAAATAAAAATGAAGTAAACTTATTGCCATCCACTCCAAGTCATAACCCACACTACCAAGTATAAATCAACATAAAAGCATTCTACACAAGTTTTTACACACCTCTATCACACTTTTGAACTCACTTGGATAAATATGGATCTTTCCAACAGCAGCAGCAGTTTCTACAAAGTTATTTACCTTGTCCAGGTCTTGCAGTTACAGCTGCTCCAGCAGATGGCGGCTCAAACTCCTGTCAATTACAGTTATGTTATTACAGTGACTTATTACAATGCGCTATTTATAATAAAATAGCAGTGATATAACAGCCTTACCTTTGCTTTCTTTGAGTCTGGGTCAAACCTTTCAAGAATTAATTTAGCCGTTTTATAAGTTTCTTTTTCCATGACTTCTTCAAGCTACAAACAAAAATTTCCATAAATTGTCACACTTTAAAACATATACACTACTTATTTTTAAATGTCCTATTCTAAAAATGTTCAAGTACAATGCTTAAAATAAACAGCACATAATATATCCAAATAGCATGAAAGACTTCCTACATTCAAATAATTAAAATCCAGATTTTAAAATGGCTTCTAACCTCTAATATGTTACTTGTATTTAACAGCTTTACTGGAAGGAAATACCAAATACTGCTAATTGTTTACATATAATGAGGAGAATAATTACATGCACCAACTTCAATAATGGAATGTGCAAAAATCTATCAGCCATCATTATTGGAAGTTATTAGACATGACAAGCAAATGACAGGCAATTCCTCAGATTTATTTCCTCATAGCACTTAATGCTATTAATTTAAAGAAGGTCGTTAGCCAAGAGCTTTACAAAATAAAATCTCTGTGCCAATTAACTGCTGTCAGCATCGATTTTAGATTATTTATTAGCAGAAGCAATTAGCTTGCTGCAAATGCAGTGAAACTCACTAACTGGGAGAACAGCCATGGAATTTGCTCAAATGACTTTAAAAGCTGAAGCTCCTCCTTTTTTACTTAGATCCAAACAACTTGAGAGGGAAAAAAACACAGTAAGAATTTAAATAAAAACTTTACTGAGTTCTATACTCACACTAGGGACTGTAATTAAAACAGTTCATTATTATAGCATTTTATTTACAATACATTCAAGTCACTCTATGGCTTAATACAGGGTTTAATTTAAAAAGCAATAAGTAGTAAGTAAAGTATCATTTTAGCAGTTATGGCCCAATATCAAGAAAGTTTAATTTTAGTACAAGACAGTCATATTATGACAAATAGCTAATGTGTAGTAGAAAATGCTTTTGCAAAAACTGGAATAGGACGTTTTCTTTTCCTTTTCAGTGACCACTATAGCCACTTAGATTTCAGTAAATGTCATATTTATTTCAAAGGTCATTTATTCTAGAATTCAACACAAGAGCACATTTACCAAGTTAAAAAAAATGCTGCCAACAGTTGTTAATGGATTCCTCATTAAAAACTCAATTCAACATTTAAGAAGCGAAATGCTTACATGAATGATTTATTAACCTTGGTTCAGTGAAACTAAAAATTTTCCAAATTATTTCAAAATTATGATAAATTCTCAAAACAAGCAAGTTTAATTTTCTGATGTAAAGGAAAGGTTTGCAGTATCACCTGAGAGTTGAGGAAAAAGTAGGAATTGAGATAGAAAGATATTATACGCCCCCAAATCAACATAATCTACATGGAATCCACATGGAATATCAATGAACTAAGTCCCTGATCTCTACAAATTAATTTTTGATGTCTTAGACTAATAATGTTGTGGCAATAGAACTTTACGTGATGATGAAAACGGTTTACATCTTCACAATACAGTAACCACTAAGCCATATGTGACAAATGAGCACTTAAAACGTTGCTTGTGCAAATGAGGAATGGAATTGTAGTTTTATTACATTTTAAACAATGTACATTTAAAAGATACATGTAGCTCTGGCTACTGATCTGGATAGCACAGTTCTAGACTAAGATGATTTCTAGGCTTAAAAAGAAGATTAGATACAACCATGATCTTTGAAACAACACACAAAACTCAAAACCAAAATGACACTTCACCAAATGATTGCAATTCCTGCTGATCATTCAGCCAGTATTCATGTTTATGTCCATGTTCATGTAAAGTATCTTCAATAAAATCATTTTTTAAAGCACTAAAAGACATAAATGCACTCTCTTTTGCACTTTTAACAAAAATTTTTCACATATTTTTTTTAATGTTTATTTATTTTTGAAGGAGAGACAGTCAGAGTGGGGGGGGGGGCAGACAGAGAGAGAGGGAGACACAGAATCTAAAGCAGGCTCCAGGCTCTGAGCTGTCAGCACAGGGCCCAACGCGGGGCTTGAACCCACAAACCGCAAGATCATGACCTGAGCCGAAGTTGGAAGCTCAACCGACTAAGCCACCCAGGAGCCTCTCTCACATAATATCTTAATTAACACATGTATCCATACAACATTTTAAGTGAATTCAACTTATTTTAAACACAGACATTCTGATCAGTGAAAAAAACATAAGCTTGAAACTGAAGTCCGAAAAAAATCAGGGTTAAAGCACATATCCATTCTTAATTACCCAGAAAGACTTTGAGCAAGTCTTCTGGCCTCAGTTTCTCTTTTTGTAAAGCAGATACATTACATTTCTTCATTTCTTCATACTACTATTAGGCACTTTAGGGGCACCTGGGTGGCTCAGTCAGTTAAGCATCTGACTCTTGGTTTTGGCTCAGGTCATGATCTCACGGTTCATGGGGTCAAGCCCTATGTTGGGCTTGGGATTCTCTCTCTCTCTCTCTCTCTCTCTCTCTCTCTCTGTTGGGCTTGGGATTCTCTCTCTCTCTCTCTCTCTCTCTCTGCCCCTCCCCCATTCTCTCATTCTAGCTCTCTCTCTCAAAAATATTTTTGAAGGTAATTACAATAATGTAGGAGAAAGTCTACAACAGTACTCAATTACAATAATACATAATCTTTAGTGATATCCCAATTAATCAGAATGGGTCTGAAAACAGTGTTTTCAAATACCCAACATATTAATCCCAAGATGCAAGAATGAAAAATCGGATTCTCAGAATTCCCTAAAATATAAATTACCCTATATTATTCATAATATTTTTTATATTTTAAGTAATAATAAATTATATAATTGCTTTTCTGTGATACATTATACCAAAGGTTTCAGACCTTTTATTTAAAAAAATAATTTATTATGAATCAATGATATTATTATATATTTCAATAACATGCAAAAATTACTTCTACTTGATACACACATTTCATCATAGACAACACTAAAAAGAAAACATTACCACAAATGTCAGAAAAATTTTTAATTTTAAAAGGTAATCCTACAAATACTTAAATTTTAAAATATCCTTCATGAAAGAATGAAATCTGGCCATTTGTAGCAACGTGGATGGAACTGGAGAGTATTACGCTAAGTGAAATAAGTCAGGCAAAGCAAGACAGATACCATGTTTTCACTCATATGTGGATCCTGAGAAACTTAACAGAAGACCATGGTGGGGGGGGGGGGTAGTTACAGAAAGTGAAGGAGGTAAACCATAAGAAACTCTGAAATACTGAGAACAAACTGAGGGTGGATGGGGGGTGGGGGAGAAAGGAAAGTGGGTGATGGGCATTGAGAAGGGCACCTGTTGGGATGAGCACTGGGTATTGTATGGAAACCAATTTGACAATAAATCATATAAATAAATAGGTGAAAAAATAAAATAATAAATATCATTCATGAAATAAAATTTTAAAACACACAAAAAATCAATAGCTCTATCTAATATTTTTTATCTTTGCTTCATGGAAAATATTCTAGATGCAGCAAATTTCCTTTCATTTTACATTGACTTTGGTCAAATTATTAAGAGTGTACCCCAAAGTATCTTCAATTCAGAGCACTAGGGTACATGTTGCATTGTTTAAATTCATCTTTTTACAATGAAGAAAATACTGTCTGCTTACCCTGATTTTGGTTATTCTGCTGAAATCAATATTGTTTTTACGAGTTCAGATTTTAAATCATATTCTGATTTCATATAGGAGTATTCCACAACAGTCACATCTTTTCTCTCTGCATTTCTTAGTATTTACAAAGATCTACAGATCAATTTATATAATATATAGTGAATATTCAAACACTGAAAAATGGCAGCAAACATTATCTGGTAATATAAAAATATAACATTTGAAACTTCTAGTGAGGTCAACAGCCCTATACGGAATCACATGCCAAACGTGCCAATTTAAGGACTTATCTTGCTTCTAAAATTTATTTCATGGAATGTCATTCACAGGATTATATATACAATATATTACGTGTATAAGCCTATTATTGCCTATTTGCAAGAATAACTCAACATTAACAAGAGACAGGACCCATAAAACATAATATGGCCACAAAAGCAAGACTGATTAATTAGGTTATAGTACTTCTCTACTACATGCTCCTGTCCTGTTTCCAGAAATATCCACATTAACCTATAGCTCAGCATGTCAGCATTTCTTACTCTTTCAACTGGTGTTAGTGGATTCCTTTGAACTAGTAACATTTGTAGTTAATTGTTAAGTTTTAATACTCGGGGAATTATAACACGCCCTCCCATGTCCCTAATTTCTCAACTGATTTTTCACAGGATTTAGAAAAACATAAATTTCCTGAGAATTCCAGAAAGGAATTACCACATAAAAATACTGTTCTTGAAAAAGTACACCATTTTCATGAAGCCACTTAAATTTCAACACTTGTGTTTGATGGATCTTGATTCTGAACTGTTTTGATGGGATGCTCTTGGATGCAGAGGGATTATCTACTAAACAATAAATTTTAAAGCTATATATATTTTTTTTTTGAGTAGCAAAATGTACGTATCTAGACTTGGGAGTTTTTTAGATAATTAAAGATTAATTCCTAGCTTTATTTTAATAAGTAAATACTTACATTAAATTCTTAGATTTAAAACTGTCAAGATACTAATTTTCCTAAATAATTTAACTTTTTAATCAATTGATAGTTCATGTTCATTGTTACAAATTACACTTATACAAATTTATAAATTATATTACAAATCTATTCAGAATAAAGAGATGCATCCCTAAGGAAAGCACCTTTAATAAAATGTCAAGTAGTAAATACAGTTTATATTCATTTTGTTATTAAAAGAGGAAAGAACAGGAGCTGGATAATTTTACACTGATAAAAGTTACTTTTCTACAGGCATTTCAATAAGAAAAGTATTTTTAAAGCTATAAATGTATAGTTTAAACTTAAACATCAATGAAGAAGATCAGTTTTTATTACAGTTAGCTTTTGTTCAAAAGTAGTATCCCTTCAGGGGCGCCTGGGTAGCCCAGTTGGTTAAGCATCCTCTCGATTTCGATTTAGGTCATGATCTCACAGTTTGTGAAATCAAGCCCCATGTCAGGCTCCACGCTGATAGTGCAGAGCCTGCTTGGGATTCTCTCTCCCTCTCTCTCTGCCCCCTCCCTGTGCATGCATGCGCAGGCTTGCGCACACTCAATCTGTCTCTCAAAATAAATAAACGTTGAAAAAAAAGTAGTATCCTTCTTTTTCCTCTCATTACCAGCACAATCATGAGCAAGCACTGTGCTCCTTACCAACTCACCCTTAACACCTATTGTTCTAAACAAAATGTAATGCAACTCAAGCAAAGCAGCTCTGTTAAGGGCTTGAGTAATAAAGGCCAGGGACTAGTTCCCAGTAACAACAGTATTATAACAAACAACAGTCAAATCAATACAAATTGTGTTCCCTAATTAATGAGTTGGAGCAGCCAACTTATTTTTCTTTAATCATACTGCAAGAAACAAGACATACTGAACTATTCTGCAATATTGACGCCTCTTGAACCATATAGACATTAAAAAATATATATAGATATATATAGGTTGAACCCTGAACTGAATTTCCCAACTGTCAGACCTAGGTAAAGTATATTTGTGTTGTGATTCCTTCAAGGGCTATTAAAGAAGAAACAAATAGCTTGGCTTGCCTTTTCACAGAGTTTTCCAAGTCTGCTGTTACTCCAAGATTACCCCAAGTTTCTGCTTTCTGGTCATATGATACCAATGACACTGGGTCAGCTCTTCATCACTTAAAATTTTTTTTTAATTTTCTATTTTTTTCTTTTTTCTTTTGTCTTCTTCCTTGTACTTTCTACTTTCATCAGAATTTCTCCATTTTGGTACAAGTGGGGTTTGGCTCTGGTCAACTCTATCAGCTCTTCTTTTTATCACATCAGCAAACCGAATCAATCATATCACAACTTGTATATTACTGAGAAACATCAGTATTTCCTCATTTTGAATTTCTGGCTGTTCCATAATGCGTGAAACGCAAGAAATACAATAAGATATAATGGCAATATTTCTATGTTTCAGGACCATTAAAAATGCCAATGCAATGTTGACAAATAACTCAAAGAACACTGAAGCAGCTCAAACAAGAAATCCTTTCAGAATTAAAGGTCCTTTATTTTTCAAGTACTTAAAACCCTCAAGACCAGTGTCTTTTATTACCAGTTCACACACAAAAAAATTTTTAGGTAAGCTCTAAGCCCAACATGGGGTTTGAACTCATGACCCCAAAATCAAAAGTCACATGCTCTACCAACCAAGTCAGCCAGGCACCTTCACAGAATAATTTTTGACATTAATCTTAACCTCCATAATTTTGATTAGTTTCATACATAATTGTTACTTATTACATGTTACTCTAAAATACATTGATCATTTGCATTTGATTAAATTTCATTAAATAAGTTTCTACATAACATGCTATTGCTATCAATTATCATTTTCATACTTCAAAAATAATTATACAAAAAAGTATATATAAATTCAAGTCAAACACCAAGTTCAATTCACTTATTAGAGACTATGATATATCAACGTCTAAATATCTAGGGTCCTTCATCTCTTATGCTTAGCCCCCTTTCCAAATGTCTGAAGGACACATCTAACTGGCCCCACAAGAGATACCCATGTGATCAGAGCTGCTGATAGAAAATGAAAAAACAATTCTTTCCTTCCCCCTTTCTTCAGCCAGAATACCTGAGAACTGTCCAAAAAAACCTAGAACTGACCTTTTTTGGCTCTAATAATCAAACTGGATACCTACCTTTTTACCCTTCTGCCTCATTTAAGCCTCCAATATGATTCATTTACTTGCTTTTCAGCTTCCAACTGACATAGATTCTCAGAATCAAAAAGGTCCATGTAAATACTTTTTCCTGTCAATCATTATTAACTAGTAAAATTATACATAATTTAGCTTCAGCATTAAAATGCTATCTAAAAGCATACTTGTTACTTGGAGAGTCATTACTTATAACCGATAAACATTGCTTATTCAATTCTTAATGTATTTGTTTTATATAAATTAATTTTAAATAACTTACTATTTTTTTCTTCTGGGATTTTAAATCATCCAATGCTTCATCTAGAAAACAAGATTTAAATCAAAGCTAAGTCAGATATTAAGATACTTAGATATCTTAAAATAGCATGCCAAATGATATATATTAAGCAACCACAAGAATACTTTCTCATTTTAGGATTTCTCACTGATGCGTACAGATAAAGATTATCTCAATTTTTACACATACATATTTCATATTTTTGCCTATATATTTACAATCAGAGAAAAATCAACTTTACATAGAATAAAACACCTTTCAAAACTTAAAAAGATTTAAACATTTTACCAAATAGAATTTAAATAAATATTCTTGATTTTTAATTAAATTTATAATAAAATTATTATTTCTTCATCGAAGTTCTGGGGTAGCAAGCATCTGAATACCCAAATCAAAGTATATTATTTATGTAAAAATTCAAATACAAACTTATAAAAAGATTTTACTACAATTTCTCCAAAATATTTTAGTTTTTAATATGCTAGCAGACTTATTATTACTAAAGGGGAAAAAGAAGTCTGTTAACATCTTTAAAGAGAATAGTCATCTACAGTTAGTTAAGACCAAGCCAAATATTTATCCCTTAATCCAGAAGTCAGCAAACCTTTTCTACAAAGGACTAGACAGTAAATATTTTAGGCATTACGGGCCAAAAGGCAAAATTGAGTCAGCACGTTTAAGGCATAAGAAAAAACAAACATCCACAAATCCTTATTGATAAAATTCAAATACAATAATAATTGAGTTTAATTTTTTGGTAACATAGGTCTAACAATGAAAAAAACTGAATTATTTTCTTTTGGGTGGGGAGATAACATTTCACTTAATTGAGGTTCAAAATTAGTGTTCCCTAAACAAAACAGATGAACATATGAGTGGGGGAGAAAAGGTAGAGAGGGAAACAAACCATAAGAGACTCAAAGAGAACAAACTGGCGGTTGATGGAAAGAGGAGAGTGGGGGATGAGCTAGATGGGTGATGGGTATTATGAGGGCACTTGTTGTAATAGCCAAATTATGAAAATAGCCTAAATGTCCATCAACTGATAAGTGAATAAAGAAGATGTGATTTATACGTACAATGGAATACTACTCGGCAATGAGAAAGAATGAAACCCTGCCATTTGCAGCAACATGGATGGAACTGGAAGGTATTATGTTAAGTGAAGTATGTCAGTCAGAGAAAGACAGATATCATGTTTTCACTCATATGTGAATCTTGAGAAACTTAACAGAAGACCATGGGGGAAAGGAAGGGGGGAAAAAAATAGTTACAAACAGGCAAACCATAAGAGACTCTTAAATACAGAGAACAAACTGAAGGATGATGGGGGCTGGGGGAAAAAGGAGAGGGGAAAATGGGTGATGGGCACTGAGGAGGGCACTTGTTGGGATGAGCACTGGGTGTTGTATGTAAGCGGTGAATCACGGGAATCTAACCCCAAAACCAAGAGCACACTGTATACACTGTATATTAGCCAACTTGACAATAAATTCTGTTGGGGAAAAAAAAAAAAAGGAGGGTACTTGTGATGAACACTGGGTGTTGTATGTGAGTAATGAATCACTGAATTCTATTCCAGAAACCAATATTGCACTTGTGTTCAGTAACTAGAATTTAAACAAAAATTGAAAAGAAAAAAAGAAGTCAGTGTTCCCTATCAAAACTGACTGCAGGGGCGCCTGGGTGGTGCAGTCGCTTAAGCGTCCGACTTCAGCCAGGTCACGATCTCGCGGTCCGTGAGTTCGAGCCCCGCGTCGGGCTCTGGGCTGATGGCTCAGAGCCTGGAGCCTGTTTCCGATGCTGTGTCTCCCTCTCTCTCTGCCCTTCCCCCGTTCATGCTCTGTATCTCTCTGTCCCAAAAATAAATAAACGTTGAAAAAAAAATTAAAAAAAAAAAAAAACTGACTGCAAATGTTAATATGTTAAAGTTGATTTGTGATGAAATTTTACATACTTGATTTTTCAAAATGTTTTTTCAAACAGATAGGTACTGCTAAATATTGAAATCAAACCACAAGCTCATGATTTAATTGAGCATATTCACTGTTTGGAAGGGATTTGTAGAATTCTTTCATTCTTCTATTGATATTTACCTTATCTTGTCATAACATTGGAAATGAATCACTTCCAGTTGAAGATAAGTAGAAGCCCCTCAACTGCACAGTTAAATGGAAAGGAAATATGGAAATTTCCTTTCTACTTGAGTGGGGTATGGAAAACACTGCTGGAACTATAGTTCGAGATCAGATAACGTATCTGCTGCAAATTTCTGTGGAAATGGAGATCTTGCTTCTTGTTTTAACTTGTCATAGCCTTTTTTTTTTTAATTACTTTTTGTCATTACAATGATACCTGTTTTACATCAGTATAGGTTTTGCATATAAGGACTGTTTTGTCTTGCAATCTTAGGTTTAATTCATTAAGAACCATTATCAACTCTGCAGCAAAAGCTAATTTTCCAAATTAGTCAGCATTCCATCACAGTGGTTGAAAATGGTTCTCCTCATGCAGAAATATTTCAGTGTAGGCCCTAAGCTCAAAATACCACCATAAAACTTTACCACTGCTGAGCCATCAAAGTGCTGTGGGGCTGGGCAGGTTAAGATATTCAGCTTCTATTTCTGATTAAAGTTCACAAAACTGACAATATTTAAGTTCATGAGAATAAAGTTCCCCATTGACACTACTAATTTAATAACACATGATAGGTTGAACTATGCTCTGCAAAGTATCTGCTATTGCCTAACATGAGGAATAACCATAGAATTTAAACACCTTACAGTTTCACAAGTTTTGTAAATTAATCCAAATAACCCTTTTTTCTGCTTCACACATATTTTTTAGTATAGTTGACACACAATGTTACATTAGTTTCAGGTGTACAACTTAGTGATTTGACAAGTTTATATGTTAGGCTATTCACCACAAGTATAGCTATCATCTGTCCCATTATATCGCTATTACAGTATCATTGATTGTATGCTGTGCCTTTTAATACCATGACCTACTCATTCCATAACTAGAGGCCTATATTTCCCTCCCCTCTTCACCCATTTTTTCTCAATCCCCCACCCCCCTCTCCTCTGGCAACCATCAATTTGTTCTCTATATTTATAGGTCTGATTCTGCTTTTTGTTTATTCATATTTTTTAGATTCCATTTATGAGTGGAATCATGTTTTTTGTCCTTCTCAGTCTGACTTGTTTCACTTAGTACTAGCATAATACCCTCTAAGTCCATCCATGTTGTCTCAAATGGCCTTTTTATGGCTATGTAATATTCCATTGTAGATCTACACACACACACACACACACACACACACACCACATTTTCCTTATCCATTTGTCTATTGATGAACACTTAGGTTGCTTCTGTAGCTATTGTAAATAATCTTGCAATAAACAGATAAACATAGGAGTACATATACTTTTTTAAGTTAGGGTCTTCATTTTCTCTGGGTAAATAATGAAATTATTGAAATAATAATAAATAATAATGAAATAAAGGAAGGAAGGAAGGAAGGAAGGAAGGAAGGAAGGAAGGAAGGAAGGAAAAGAAAGAAAGAAAGAAAGAGAAAGAAAGAGAGAGAAAGAAAGAAAGAATAAATAATAACGAAATTATTAGATCATACGGTATTTGTTTTTAATTTTGTGAAGAACCTCCACACTATTCTCCACAGTAGTTGTACCAATTTTCATTCCCACCAACAGTGCACAAGGGTTCCTTTTTCTCCACGTCCTTGCCAAAACTTGTTTCTTATCCTTTTGATACTAGTCATTCTGACTGGTGTGAAGTGATATCTCATTGTGGTTTTGATTTGTGTTTCCCTGATGTTGAGCACCTTTTCATTTGTCTGCGGGCCATCTGTATGTCGTCTTTGGGAATATTTTACCACCAATATTATAATACATCTTGGCAGATTCCACTTCAGGTCCTACTGAATTGGTAGTTTTTTAACTTTAAAAATATTCTGTCCTGAAGTTGTTTCACACCGACTTTTCCCAGAAGTTAATTCAGTTACTTCAACCTCAGTACTGACTCCTCAAATAAACTACAAATGAGCAGTATCAGAGCCAACTGGAAGATCACTTGAAATCATTTGCCATGTTTTTAAATTAACTATCTTGCTTCCGATATTCTCAATTTTTCAAGCGATTGTTCTTGTCAAAAGGCTACTTACTAATTAAAAAAGTATACTTTCTCTGAACACATTTCTTCAGCTGCTGCAATCAAACACAATTTCATTAATTCACCATTGGTAAATGGCTTTCTCTGCTTCACTAATAAGCCACTCAGAAACTTATTTGGTTGAAGCTTCATTTTCACTTTTTATTTTTATGAAGAAATTCAGCTCTGATGATATATTCCATTTTAAATGTTCCAATTTTTCTGACCATTGCTTTTCTCTGAATTGGGAATATCATAATGAGTAATCAGTATGGTAATGTCAATGTACATTTGTATTCTTTTAGCACAGTTATAATGTCATTGAGTAATAAACACAATGCTTTGCAGTTTGATAACAAAATAATCCACAGTCCACTATGCCCTAAAAATGCAACATTCAAAGTCCAATCTTCTCTGTTTTTATATGATGAGTATGCATTGATAATTTAATAAAAAGAAAACTGTCACAATACATATGGCACTTGAAATGTCAAGTTATAACTATGTCAGTGTGATTTGTTGTATATCCGGTAACAGTCTGAAGTACTGAGTACCACATACACTCTGTCACAACTACTTAACTCTGAATTAAAGCAGCTACAGACAACATGGAAATGAATGGACAGCGTTTTGCTTTAATAAAAACAAATTTGGATTTCATATAAATGCAATATCACTACATATTATTCTTTTGAATTTTTCAATGATTTAAAACTAAAACCATTCTTAGATCATGACCTGTACAGGTGGTAAGTAGGACTTGACCCACAGGCTATGGTTTGCCAACACTTATTCTATACTAGGTATATAACAAAGGAAAAAAGGAAATAAAACTAAAGAGAGTAAAAGGCAAAGACACAATCAATAGCTTCAGGCTTAAAAAAATAAATATTAGAAGTGACTTTATGCTAAAAAAAAATATGTGCAGGATTGCAAGACAATCTTTTATGAAGTCTATTTTAAATGTACATGTAATACCTATTCAAATGTACAGTAATTCTTTTTATTTATTTTTTTAATCTTTATTTATTTTTGAGAGACAGAGACAGAGCATGAGTGGGGGAGGGGCAGAGAGAGGGAGACACAGAATCCAAAGCAGGCTCCAGGCTCTGAGCTGTCAGCACAGAGCCCAACGTGGGGCTCAAACTCACGAACTGTGAGATCATGACCTGAGCCAAAGTTGGCTGCTCAACTGACTGAGCCACCCAGGTGCCCACAGTAACTCTTTTTAAATAAAAGGATCCATGAAATAAATTTTTAAACCAACCCCTTTATATAATAACCATGTCCTGGTGTGCCTATTTGTAAGATAAAATATTCACATATTTAATTTCCTTAGAGAAGAGTTTCCAACCACTCTTTTAAAATAAGTTTTCTTATATTTTTCACTAGTTTGTTAGTTCCATGAAGTCAGAGAACATATTTGTTTTAGACTTCTTCTTGTCCTCCTGGCATCTATTATATTACAAAATATCACTGGAAACAACACCATAACCTTAATTTCCTTAATATGATAAAAAGTATCAATATTTTTTAAAACCACAGCAAATATCATCTATAACGGTAAAAATTAAAAGCTCTTCCACTGAAAATCAGAAATTAGACAAGGATATCTGCTGTTCCCACTTAAATCAGACAAAAATAATTCAAAAGGCAAGAAAAATAAAAAAGAATAAGGAATGGAAAAGAATAACCAGTGTCATCAGTCCACATGTATATAACACTTTGCAATTTTCATATCCTGTGGCATATAGTTTCTCTTAATACTCACAACAGCTTGCCAAAACAAATATTTCATGTTAAGGATGTTGTTAATACATGCTTCCATTTTACAAATTAGGAAACTGATGTTCAGAGAACTAAAACTTGTCTGTAAGACAAAAAGATGGCTGAAGCAAAAGTGAAAAAAAAAAAAGAGTGGAGAGAGATGAAGTTAGAGAAATGGGCATAAGCCAGAAAGTAGGGGTAAAGAATTCAGATTTACTCTGGCAGCCATCAGAGAATTTTAAGACAAGAGAACTGATCTGTACCTCAAAAAGAGACTAGTGAGGAAGCCATTGCAACAGTACAAGTAGGAGATAATAATGACCTGAATTAGGACAGTAGTAGTGGTAAAGCAGGTTAGAAGTGGTCAGATTCAAGATAATTGTGGAGGTAGAGATGATTAAGACTTTGAAGGAGAGAGAGGAATGTATGGTAGATTAAAGGGAGTATGGGGTCAGGATAGGGTTTTCCCCTCCAGCTGACCGTATGGAGGCAGGATGATACACCAATAGAGACAATCCAACAGCAACAGATAATGCAGAAGAGGATAACTGCGGGAAGAGATAACGGCAAGCGCAAAGTTCTCGAGATGGCCAGAGTATCTAGAACCCAAAACATAGAACTCAGTCTTCCAGACTACCACTGAAGGATGACAACATAACTGAAGGAGAAACAGATGAAGCCAACTTGATACATTTGGTAGTAGAGGCAGCTCTCCTCTGTTTACATCTATTTTCTCCATAAAGTGAGACTATCACGTGAGAGTGGCCAGGTGGATTATGTGGGATTTTGTTTGTTTGTAGATTTTGAATTTTTATTTGGTTGGTTGATTGGTTGGCTTTATTTTGATTTGATTTTTGTTTTTTTGCAGAGAGGCAGGTATTAGTGATTTGAAGAGAAATACAATCTCAAAAAATGCTCTCAAAGAGAAAAAAGTGAATTTTCTAGGGAACTATAAAATAGGACTGTGTAGCAGTACTGAATACATATTTAAATAAATTTAGCTTTTCTGATGCAGGGATAGATTAAGCATATAGAAGTTTTTGCCAGTCATAGATTAAGCATATTATTGTATTTAAACAAGGTGCAGTTTTTGCCAGACAAGTAGGATGGGAAAGAGGGACAAAGGAGTCAAGGGTATCTGCAAGGAAGGGTCACTAGACTAGACCAGAGAACCTAAACTGGGCTGAAGAGAAGTCATAAGTGAGGAGGGCCATATATCTGTATGAATCTCTTTGGATCTTGAGTGAAACAAAACATATTTAATATTTTATGATATTAAAAATATTTTAGATATAATATTATGTTCCTGAATGATAATATATTACATAATGTATTTTTAAAGCCTATTATGGATAGATATAACTAGGATCTACTTCAAAATAATGCAGTAGGTAGAAAAGTGGGTGGAGGTAAAAATGACACAAGACTGACCATCAATTGGTGATTGTTAACGTTGTGTGACAGGTATATTGAGAACTTATTATTCACCCTACTTTTGCATAGGTAATTATGCATATGAAATTTCCCAAAATTAGAAGTTAAAACAAGAAAAAAGAAGTCACATATAAAGTTCATTTATAACAAAATTTGCCTATCTTTGTTTATAACTCATATTTTTTTTTTTAATTTTTTTTTTTCAATGTTTATTTATTTTTGGGACAGAGAGAGACAGAGCATGAACGGGGGAGGGGCAGAGAGAGAGGGAGACACAGAATCGGAAACAGGCTCCAGGCTCCGAGCCATCAGCCCAGAGCCCGGCACGGGGCCCGAACTCACGGACCGCGAGATCGTGACCTGGCTGAAGTCGGACGCTTAACCGACTGCGCCACCCAGGCGCCCCTATAACTCATATTTTTAAGACTGGAAAATCTTTAAAATCTGTACACAGACAGATTACAGAAGGAGATATTACCATAAGTTGCATGTTTCCATAAAAACAAAAGCCTAGGAGCTGTGAGGTTAAAGAGAATGGTGCAGGGGCACCTGGGTGGCTCAGTCGGTTGAGTGTCCAACTTCGAATCTGGTCATGATCTCACACTCATAGGTTGGAGCCCCGCGTCGGGCTCTGTGCTGACAGCTCAGAGCCTGAAGCCTTGCTTTGGATTCTGTGTCTCCCTCTCTCTCTGTCCCTCCCCCACTCACACTCTGTCTCTCTCTCTCTCCCAAAATACGTAAACATAATAATAATAAAAAAAAAATTTAAAGAGAATGATGCGACAAAAGTTTTGTATAAAAATTAACAATAATTTCTCTTGATTTCAAGAAAGAAATTATTTGCATAAAAAATATTCTAAATGAAGAAGACAAAAATAACACAAATGAAAAAAACAGAACAACGTTGATCATACAAAATGCTTGATAGTAAACAACTCTTCAATATTTACCACATTGTCATTTCAATATACATTTCACAACCTGCCATTCAATTAGAAACCAATGCACTAGAAGATAGAGTTTTTTTGTAATGTATTTATAAAAATATACAAATTAAACTTACTATTTCTTTCTGTTCTCTTGGAAAAGAAGAAAATAAGTACTGTTCTTATGCTCCAGATGCTACGGAGGAAGCAAAATTCAGAAAGAAAAACCATCATTAGGATAAGTAAATTAAAAGCCTTATAAAATGAAAAGAAATATACATTTCCAATTAGAGTTCAATATATTGCTTCCCTTTCTATTTTGAAAACCAGAAAGTACTCCTTTCTTTCAGAGACCATCAAAGGTCTACCTCTGCTTTCAAAGAAGGAGTTCTCAATCTAAAATCCATGCACCTTCTGAGGATGCCCCAAAATTGTGAAATTACCTTTGTGTGCATAAGTGTATCCCTCTGGAGAGACCATTGTGTTCATCACTCTCAAAGAGGTTTATGAAGTCCCCAAAAGAAAACAAATTATAGATTTCTTCTTCTTAAGTAAGTATCAACCCCCAAAATTTGTCCATTCCCAGGTACTGAGGGAAAAGCACGTTTTACAAACTCCAGCACACTGTACAAATGTAAGTTGTTGCTCCTCCTCTATTATTTCACATTGGAAGGATCTTCTCTACTAAACAGAATAAGCTATCTGAAAGAAAAAGAAAACTTACCTTCAAATAAATATTTGATAAGTAAACTTGGCTAGACACCTCCTTTCAAAGATTTTATGAGGAGAATTCTTTAGGACTTACATTAGAATAAGACCTCAGATGATATTAAAAGGGAATCAAAGAATGATACTAATCACAAACTTGCTAAGATCATCTCTTAAATTCAATGTAAATATAGCAAAATACCTCTTTCTCCATGGAACATGGCAGAATAAGCATATAAACATTATTCACAATTTCATAAAAAAAATACATTGTATCTGGATTTACTGTGACCTCTTCACTCTGAAATAGATCATTGCTATTCCTGGGAGTTCGCCTGCAAGGTAAGTCACCAGTGAACCCTGTCTCCTGGTAGCCACACCTTTATGTAGTCCTCTCTGATCAGTGTTGTTCTGTGTAACTAATAGAATATGGTGGAAGTGACAGTATGTCACTTCAAGATTAGGTTATAAAGGACTGCAGCTTCCACGTTAGGCCTCCTCTTCCACTCCCCATCTTTCTCTCTCTTGGATTACTTGCTCTAAGAGAAGCCAGCTGGTATGGTATGAGGAAATTCAGGGCTACGGAAAGGCCCATGTGGCAAAAAATAGAGGTCTGTGGCAAATAGCCAGCAAAGAGATGAGGCCTGCCAACAACTACGTGTGTTGAGCTTAGAAGTAAATTTTCCAGCCTTAGTTAAGCCTTGAGGTAACTGCAGCTCCAGCCAACAGCTTAACTGCAATTTATACATGAATAAAGACCCCGAGCTAGAACCACCCAAGTAATCTGCTCCCACATCCCTACCCCTCAGGAACTGTGAGAGATAATAAACATTTGTAGTTTTAGGCTACTAAGTTCTAAGAAAATTTATCACTGCAATAGATAACCAATACATGCTTTTTATATTGTGCTGGTTCATTTTTATGATACAGACAACTACGTAAGTACGAAAAAAGACATTATTGACAATGCTCGGTGTCTTTTTTTTTTCATACTTGGGTAGTTGTTTATATCATAAAAATGAAGGGAGAGGAGAAGGGAAAGGAGAAGGGAAGGGAAGGGAAGGGAAGGGAAGGGAAGGGAAGGGAAGGGAAGGGAAGGGAAGGGAAGGGAAGGGAAGGGAAGGGAAGGGAAGGGAAGGAGAGGGGAGGGGAGGGGAGGGGAGGAAGAGGAGAAGTTAAACGTACTTTTCACAATCTTCAAGTATTCTACAACAGAAAACTCTCATACTATTTCTCCATTACAAACCCACTGAAACAGTGCCAGCAGAGAGATGATATAGGGAAAAAAAAAAAAGATAGGAAAACAGAACACAGGACAAGGAATGGCAGAGATAGTGACAGAATTCTGAAGAAATCAGTAAATTTTCTTAAATGGGTATTTTGAAAAAGCGTACATAATTTTCAAAGTGTAAAAACTGTAAGAATTGAAATGTATTTCTTTACCTCAAAATAAAACTCAGTAATCCCCCTTTGTGGACCATAGATTCTCCTTTTGGTTTTTGTCAGAACTGTTGCTGGAGAAAATGAACTATCAAACAATACATTTCCTTCAAGACTTGAAAAGGTAGAACACATAGTTTACCTTTAAGGCTAAATTAAATGAAATTCTTTTGTATTTTTAAAATGAAATTTAGAAAAAACAATAAGGTACTTCAAAAATCTATAAAACAATAAAGGTTTTTGCTCTCCTAATAATTAGATACAACTTATGAAAACAAAGCAACATATTTTGTGATGATACTAAAGATTTTTTGGGGCACCTGGGTGGCGCAGTCAGTTAAGCGTCCGACTTCAGCCAGGTCACGATCTCACGCTCCGTGAGCTCGAGCCCCGCGTCGGGCTCTGGGCTGATGGCTCGGAGCCTGGAGCCTGTTTCCGATTCTGTGTCTCCCTCTCTCTCTGCCCCTCCCCCATTCATGCTCTGTCTCTCTCTGTCCCAAAAATAAAATAAACGTTAAAAAAAAAAAAAAAATTTTTTTACTACTGACTCCTACTTAGAGAATAGTGGCATAATTTCCCTTTCCCTCTTCTCTCCTTAGAAATACTCCAAACAACAAGGAGAATAAAACACAAATTCTTGGGGCGCCTGGGTGGCTCAGTCAGTTAAGTGTCCGACTTTATCTCAGGTCATGATCTCGTGGTTTGTGGGTTCGAGCCCCATGTCCGGCTCTGTGCTGACAGCTCAGAGCCTGGAACCCATTTTGGATTCTGAGTCTCCCTCTCTCTCTGCCTCTCCCCTGCTCACTGTCTCTCTTTCCTTCAAAAATAAATAAACATTTAAAAAATTTTAAAGAAAACACGCAAATTCTTGTTCTGGTAAAATTAAGATATAGCTAAACCCAACTCCAAAACCCATGGAGATCATGAAGATTAAGAGTGCAAGCTGAGAAGGAAAACTGCTTATCTCACAAAGAGGGAGCAAGACGAACTTCTCAAAGTGTAAAAGCCTAAACCCCATGTTTATAACAAGAATAAGATAGAAGCGCCTGGGTGGCTCAGTTGGGATTCTCTCTCCCTCTCTCTCTCTGCCCTTCCCCACTTACACACTCTCTCCAAAAAAGAAAGAAAGAAAGGAGTAAGAAACGCATGCTACATAGGCAGAAACTCCTCCATCTGGCTCCAGCAGTGAAACAGAGAAGGCAGAGAGCTTAAAGAGAAATCATTCAGAAATGCCCTGTTTACAGAGGCAGTCAGTTAAGCCTCTGATTCTTGATTTTGGCTCAGGTCATGACCTCGCAGTCTGTCAGTTCGAGCCCTGTGTTGGGCTCTGTGCTGACAGCTCAGAGCCTGGAGCCTGCTTCAGATTCTGTGTCTTCCTCTCTCTCTGTCCCTCCACTGCTCACACTGTGTCTCTCAAAAATGAATAAATGTTAAAAAAAAAAAAAAATTAGAAGTGCCCTGTTTACAAAGAACTTTGTTTCTATGGCAGCAGGGTAGAAAAGAAGTTTTGTATTAGGAAAAAATATACAGTTGCCTAACCCTATTGGCTGGGAAAAATAAAAGCTGAGCAAATTAGCACATTAAATCCTGGATCGTAAGGAAAATTCTAGATAGCCTGGAATGTAGGAGGACATGCCCCCATACTCATACAACCTTCTACAAATAACTGGGCAAAAATAAACATACCACATAGTTAGAAATTTATTTTTAAGTTAAAAAAAACACAAAAGCAAAATACAAAGTTATGTTTCAAAACCTAGGCCAACATCTTTCCTCTTAATAAATGTAAATGAGCTAAACTCACCAGAGCAAAAGACTTTCAGACTGGAGCATAAAAACAAAACCCAACTCCATAACATAAACTAAAATCTAAAATTAAGAGTTTTTGAAAGCTGAAGATAATAAAACAAAGAGCAAAAGTATACTAGGCAAATACAAACAATACAAGAGTTGTATCTTAATACCCCACAAGGTTGAATTCAAGACCCCCCCAAAAAAGGCTTAAACCAGAAAAAGATCATTTCATAGTGTTAAATATGATGCAATTCCTTTCCAACAAAAAGGGGCTAGAGCAACTGAGCACCCATGTGCAAAATGAAAGAAAGAAGAAAAGAATCTCAACATGAACCTCACACCTCATATAAAAATTAACTCAAAATGACTTATGAACTTAAATGTGAAATGTTAGAAGAAAAAAAACATAGAAAAAAAATAAGAAAATCTTCAGAATCTATAGCCAGGGAAGGGTTCTTGATAACAAAAGCACAACCCATAAAAAGAAAAATTAATAAATTTTACTCTGCAAAAACCCTATTAAGAGAACAAAAAGACAAACTACAGACTGGGAAAAAATATTTGCAAACCATATGTCCAACAAATAACTTACATCTACAATATATAAAGAATTCTCGGGGTGCCTGGGTGGCTCAGTCAGTTAGGCATCAGACTTCAACTCAGGTCAAGATCTCGTGGTTCGTGAGCCTGGTTCGAGCCCCGCATCCAGCTCTGTGCTGACAGCTCAGAGCCTAGGGCCTGCTTTGGCTCCTGTGTCTCCTTTTCTTTCTATGCCCCTCCCCCATGCACGTGCTTTCTCGCGCGCTCTCTCTCTCTCTCTCTCTGTTCCTCAAAAATGAATAAACATTAAAAAAAAATAAAGAGTTCTCAGAACTCAACAGCAAAAAGACCAATAATCCAATCAGAAAAATAGAAGACATGAACAGATATTTCACAGAAAAGGAGATATAAATGGCAAGTAAACACATGAAAAGAAGTTTGACATCATTAGCCATTGGTGAAATGTGAATTAAAACCACAATGAAATATCACTACGTACCCATCAGAATGATCAGAATAGAAAATAGTGAAATATGAAATGCTGGCAAAGATGCAGAGAAACTAGATCATTTTTTAATATAATTTATTGTCCAATTGGCTTACATACAACACCTAGTGCTCATCCCAACAAGTTCCCTCCTCAATGCCTATCACCCGAAACTAGATCATTTATATGTAACCAGTGGAAATGTAAAATGGTACATCTCCTCTGAAAAAAACATTTATCAGTTTCTTATAAAACTAAACATGTATTTACCATATGCCCCAGAAATTACACTCTTGGACATATACCCCAAAGAAATGAAAACTTATGTTCTAATGCCTATATACAAATGTTCATAGAAGCTTTATTTGTAATAGCCAAAAACTGGAAGCTACCCAAATGTCCCTCAACAAGTGTATGGATAAACAACCGTGGTATGTCATTACCATGGAATACAACTCAACAATAAAAAAGAAACCATTGATACACTTAACATCTTGAATGGGTCTCAAGAATATGCTAGATAAAAAAGAAAAAGGCCAGTTTCAAAAGGTTATATGCTACATGATCTCATTTTATAATTCTTGAAATAACAAAATTATAGAGATATAAAACAGATTAGTGGGTGGCAAGGATTAAGAAGGAGGCAGGTAGAGGAGAGTTGGTATGACTACAAAGGGGTAGCAAAAAGGAGCCTCGTGGTCTTGTTTTGTTTTTTTTTTTTTCAATTTGTTTTTTTAAGTAATCTCTACACCCAACATGGGGCTCGAACTCACAATCCTGAGATCAACAGCCACATGCTCCACCAACTGAGCCAGCCAAGTGCTCCCAGCTTTGTGGTTTTAGAACCGTTCTGGATCTGAACTGTGGGGCAGGGACATGAAGCTACACATGATAAAACTACATAGAAATGTAAAACACACACAAAAGAGTGCGTGTAAAACTGGCAAAATCTGATAGGCTCTGTGAATTGAATCAATGTCAGTTTCCTGGTTGTGATATTTTACTGTACTCATACAAGATGTTACCACTGGGGAAGTCTGGGTAACGGATGCATGGGACCTGCTTGCACACTTTCTCTCTCTCTCTCACTCTGCCCCTCTCCCCTGCTAGTGCTCTCTAAAATAAAAATAAATAAATAATTTAAAAAAACTTTAAAAATAAGTAAAAACTTTTAATTAATGTATATATTATTTAATTATATACTATAGCAAACCTTTAATCAATGAAGTTTTATAATACATCTGATGCCTGGTAGACCTCTGCTTCTCATTCCTCTCCTTTTTTAGGATTATCAGGACTATTCTATGTGTTTATTTTTCCATTCAAAAGTATGGAATGAGTGTGCCAAGACCTTTAAAGTACTGTTGGTGGGGTGCCTGGGTGGCTCAGTCGGTTGAGCGGCCGACTTTGGCTCAGGTCATTATCTCGCAGTCCGTGAGTTCGAGCCCCGCATCGGGCTCTGTGCTGACAGCTCAGAGCCTGGAGCCTGTTTCAGATTCTGTGTCTCCCTCTCTCTGACCCTCCCCCATTCATGCTCTGTCTCTCTCTGTCTCAAAAATAAATAAACGTTAAAAAAAAAATAAAAAAAAATAAAGTACTGTTGGTATTTTTAATGTGATCACACATTTTTAGATTAATTTAGGGAGAACTGATCTCATAACAATACTAAATCTTCCCATTAAAGAGTAAGATCTCTTAATTATGTCTCTGTACATAATTCTTTAAATACAAAAATCTACCAAGTGAATAACTATCAATATTCAAATATCTATCAATTGCAAAAGGGATGCTTGCAAAATGATTTCTTACCTACCAAAACCTCCTAGTAAAGATTCTCCTTGAGTAAATATCAACAGATGTTCACAGAAACCTTCTCCTTTAAGAGCCAACTATAGTTGATTCCAAAGTATAGAGATACTTTGTATTCTCATAAGATCACCATGAAAGAAATGTTAAACTTTCCTCAAAAGGCTACAAATTATGGAGCACCAGGGTGGCTCAGCTGGGATGACTTCAGCTCAGGTCATGATCTCAGGGTTCATGAGTTGGAGCCCCACATCTGGCTATGTGCTGACAGCTCAGAGCCTAGAGCCTGCTTTGGATTCTGTGTCTCCTTCTCTCTCTCTCTGCCCCTCCCCCACTCACACTCTCTCTCTCTCTCTCTCTCTCTCTCTCTCTCTCTCTCTCTCTCTCTCTCAAAAATGAATAAACGTTAAAAAAAATTTTTTTTAAGGCTACAAATTATGCTTGCCAACCCTCCTGCTGGATTGAGGAAGTATCTTTTATCAGAGTTGGGAGGAGGGGGTGAGAGAGGAGGGGGAGTGAGAAGAAGGTGTTAAAAACTGTATAAGATCAAAGTCCTATCCTCAAATGACTTTAGATTTAAGTAGGAAAAAAAAAAAAACATAAAAAATAGGGACAAGACCACCTTCTTCAGGTCCTTTGCTTAACTTTTCCCCCCATAGCTCCATTTTAAGAGGAATTAAAAACAAACAAACAAACAAAAACAGAAGGAAAATATAGCTGGGGCTCCTAGGTGGCTCAGTCAATTGAGCATCCAACTTTTTTTTTTTTTTCCTTGAGGGTCCAACTCTTGATTTCAGCTCAGGTCATGATCCCAGGGTTGTGGGATCAAGCTCTACGTTGGGCTCCATGTTGAGCAGAAGAGCCTGCTTGAAATTCTTTCTCTCTCCCCCACCCTCCCACCCACTTCCCAACTCATGCAGGTGCACACTCTCCAAGAAAAGAAAGAAAGAAAGAAAAGAAAAGAAAGGAAAGAAAGAAAGAAAGAAAGAAAGAAAGAAAGAAAGAAAGAAAGAAAAAGAAAAGAAAGAGGGAGGGAGGGGGGAGGGAGGAAGAAAATATAGCTAAATCCTCTGGGAAGGTCAAGTTTTATGCTAATAAGCCTCTGAAATGATCTTATAGAGAATGAAATTTCTAGGAAGTTATAATCTGGAAGAATAAGGTAACTAGGAGTAAAAGTCTAAGACTGCCTGTAGAGTTAGTTAAGGATAGAGACAAAGTTTAATGGCTGTTCACTCTTAGAAAATGAACCAATTCCCAAGGTAATGCATATCTGCCAGCATAAGCAAGAAATATAAAATTTAAACTGCAATCTAAACCTTCCCTCATATTGGACGATAGCCATAATGACTCCAATGAAACAAATTCAGCATTTAGATTATAATTTGTTTCAGTAATAGTTGAAAAGATTAGGGATATAAATATACTATTGAATCTGAAAGGCAGAAAAATAACAGGTTGGGAATCATCCCAAGCTCCTCCCTATTACATCCTGAAAAGAAGATATAATAAAACATCAAAGCATCTTATACAGAGTACTGACATTCTATCATAAAAGATAACTTTAAGGTAGTTATGATTATGCAATATATGCTCATTCCTGAATCCATGACCGTTCTGTCCAGTAAAAGCATTTGGGAAATTTGGAACGCAGAAGTGAGTCACTTTTTGCAATATCAGGTAGATTGCTAAGCTTTATAATCAGTGTAGACTGTGATAAGTAAAAAGATACATTTTATTACTAATTCTGCCTCCATTTCTTTAAGTAAACCCTGGTCCAGACCTCAAAACTTTTGTTTCCAAAGGAAAACAGTCCAGGAATAAGCTCAGGCAATAGCTCACATGAAAGAAAATGTCCCGTGGTAAGTCTTCTCTCTTTATACCACAGCACCCACTTTCACGTTGTTGTATTTTATTTCATGCTTTTTTGATTGCCATCAATCAGAAGGACAATTCTATTCTTTGTTTGATAACTGGTCTATGCTTCCAAGAGTGAAGAGCTCAGTGAAACAGAAGCTGCAGCAGTTGAGAACCAGGTCACAGATGTGAATGAGACAAAGTGAGAAATGGCTCTGAAGCTTAACAAACCAAGAAACACTAGATGCAGGTGATGCAGAACAGGCAGAAGGTCACAGTAAGGACAACAGAGCCTCATACTCAAAAGAGTAGAAAGATCAAACTGAAGAAATAAACATTTTTAAAGAAATTAAGTTTTTCTACTTTTATGAACAATTAGTATATGATTTATTTGCCAAAAAAAAAAAAAAAAGTCTTCCGCAGCATAGTAGCAGATCCAGTAGATCACAATTTGTGAACAGCCATTAGAATTAGCACAGTAAAGTTCCCTGTCATTCTTTTGCAACTAGATACAAATCTTTCATAATTAAAAAAAAATCTATTTTTATATAGTAATGGATGTCAAGTGAAGTGGGTTGGGGGGGGTTAAGTTTATTTATATATTTTTGAGAGAGAGAGAGAGAGCCCATGCACATATGCAAGGCGGGAGGAGGGAGACAGGGAGGGAGGGAGAGAGGGAGAGGGAGAGACAGAGACAGAGAGAGAGAGAAAGAGAGAGAGAGAGGGAGGGAGGGAAAGAGAATCCCAAGCAGGCTCCACAATATCAGTACAGAGCCCCATTCAGGGCAAGAACTCACCAACCGGGTGGCCACCACCCAGGTGGCCCTCAAGTGAGTTCTTTTAAGTTTTTTAAAGATGTTTCAATCAAGTAAACATCACATCTATTCCCTTTCTAAATTTCTTTTCTCCCCTCTTTTAATGAAAAACTAGAAAGGAACGAGGGAAGGGGGCTCAGCATTATAAAATCCACTACTATACCTGGGATAAGAAGCATTCCAAAAGATTTCAAAAGAGAAAGAAAATAAAGAAAATGGCAGAAATGTTATTTCATAATATGCATGCACTCAATTTTTTACTCTTTTATCTACATATAAAAGCTAAAATTTTATGATCTCCCGGAGTTCCAATTTGAAATTATGTCCTGCACTACAGACTAAACAAATTTTTTTTTACTACAGCAGTCCCACAGAAAGAGATCCTACACCCACCAAAAAACCTAAATATCACCGACTCCTCCTTTTCCATTACCTTCCATTTCCTCCCATCAAGTTGTCTCAGTTTTACTTCTGAAACACTGCTAAGTCATCTATTCATCTCCACTGCCACTGGGATGTCCCAATCCAGATGGATTTTTAGATTAAACTCCTATAACAGCACCCTAGCTGATCTGTTTCTATCCTTGTCCTCCTCTACTCAATCTCCACAGGCAGCACACATGAGCCTCTTAACTTAAATCTCATCATGCCATTCTTCCACTAAAACCTTTACAAGCTTCCCATTTCACCCAAAAGGAAATTCAAACTCCTAGCACCAGAACCCTCCCATGATCCAGAACCTATCTGATTCTGCAAGCATACTTCCTATCACCCTCTCCATCACAGACCCTCAAATAAGTCATGCTCTCTTCCATTACACAGCCTTTGTATTTTCTGTTCTCTTCCTATAAAGATCTTCCCTTATCCATATCCCTTCTTAAAAATCTTCAATGACTTCCTATTACTCCTAGATTAAGTCCTAAAGTCATTATCATGGCCTATGAAGCCCTTAAGAAATATCCCTTGCCTAACTATCCAGACTTTCCCTATAATCCAGTCTTTGGCCTTCTTTCAATTCTTTTTTTTTTTTTTTCAACGTTTTTTATTTATTTTTGGGACAGAGAGAGACAGAGCATGAACGGGGGAGGGGCAGAGAGAGAGGGAGACACAGAATCGGAAACAGGCTCCAGGCTCCGAGCCATCAGCCCAGAGCCTGACGCGGGGCTCGAACTCACGGACCGCGAGATCGTGACCTGGCTGAAGTCGGACGCTTAACCGACTGCGCCACCCAGGCGCCCCTTCTTTCAATTCTTTAAACCTTCCACAGTCTATCCACCTCAGGGTCTTTATATATGCTGTTCCTTCTCCCTAACAGACTATCCACTCCCCTGTCACACCACCCTTAATACACATAATCATTCTTTGCATCTCAAACTCAAAGATCACTTTTCAGGGAGGCTATGGTAAGCAGAGTTCTAAAACTATCTCTCTCCCTCCCCAAGATTTCCATCCTCCACTTATACAATCAAACAGTAATCTAGGTACTGCTGTGAAGGGACTTTGCAAATATAATTAAGTATTACTCAGATTTTAAGCAAGAGAGATTATCCTGGATTATCCTGGTGGGTCTAATATAATCAGTTAAACCCTTAAAGACAAAGCTTTCTCTGAGGGCAAAATTGGAAGTCAGAGAGATACAGCACAAGTCAGCAAACAACCTGACTAGACCTTGAAGATTCTCCCCACAGAGACTCCAAATAAGATCCCGGTCCAGCTGATTGATTACTTTGATTTAGGCCTGCAAGACTCTAAGCAGAGAACCCAGTCAAGCCACCTGCATCTACACAAACTGTGATACAATAGATGGGTGTTGCTCTAAGCTGCTAAATTGGTGGCAACAATAGAAAATGAATACAAAGGCTCTTCCCTGACCCCCATCTCCATCCCAGACTGGGTTAGGGTCTCTGTTAAGTGTTTCCACAGCATGTGACACTTCTCTTTAGGATATTCATCATACTTACTAATTGATATATGTAGTCTAAAATCTATAGTCAAAGGTTTTGTATTTTTGTATACCATACACCATTATAATCTAATACCTACAAAATTGGTACCCATAAATACCAAGAATTGGTACCAATTTTTTATTCAATTGTCTCAAAATTCAATCATTACACACTTTCAGTAAAGGCCTATATTATAAAATATTTCTATAATAAGGGTCAATTGCTTTATAGCAGTGACTAAGACAGGGGAAGAGAGATAGGATGAATGGAATATATTCGGAATTACTGGGTCAGTTGTTCTTTTTATTTTACAAACCCTCCCTCACTTACCACTACCCACAATCTGAGATGTCCACTCTATGCCCTATTACCCTAGGGAAGCATGATCATCTATTAGAGAATCACAAAAGATTCCCACCTAGAGTCATTATTACTAACGTCACTGAGTTAGATTCCTCAGATATGCTGAATTGTAAATTAAGGTTTAAAACAGTTGGTTTACTTTTTTAAAGAAATACTTTTCAAAATGAAAAACAAACAAACAAATTTACTCAAACTGAGACATTATTATTTCATACTAAAGAGAGACTTAATATATTTAAACCATCTGGTCAAAAAGAGGAAAAGTCAACTAAAAGAACAATTTACTTACATCAATGGGAAAGCAAAAAATGGAAGTGTCATGGCAAGTCTTGCTGTAAATTCATCAGGAAGATACCACAAGTATACAATTAAACATGTAAACAGATAGAGAATTGAAGAGTAGAGAATTAATCTTCCAACCCATAATTTTTGTAATCTCTGATTTTTTTCCCTAAATTCTTCCAATGCTTGAATTTCCTGTTAAGAGAGAATTATTCTATATTATTGAAGCGAATCTCAAATTTCATAATCAAAATGTTAACAAAAAATTTTAACAGTATAGAGAGGTTATAAAGAAATAATTCTTAAAAGTCAATGAAATATAATACCTTAATATTTTTAAATAGAACATATTAAAAAGAAAATTTTAAATGAGGCTAAAAACATGAAATGCCTAGTCTGACAAGTTACTCTTAAATGCAAAATTAAGATACTGTTTTTAACCTACCAAATTAGCAAAGATCAAGCATGAAATTGACATCAATAAATAGTATTTATTAAACTAAACAAATAATAATTCTCCTTTTATAAGGTCTACAAAAATCTGGCTATATAAAGAAAGAATGAATAAAAACTGGGGTGCCTGGGTGGCTCAGCTGGTTAAGCATCCGACTCTTGGTTTCGGCTCAAGTCATGATCTCACAGTTTCGTGAGTTCAAGCTCCATGTCAGGCTCCGTGATGACAGTGTGGAGCCTGCTTGGGATTCTCTGTCTCCCTCTCTCTCTGCCCTTCGCCCACCTGGGCTGTCTCTGTCTCTCTCAAAATAAATAAATGAAATAAAAAAAAAAAAAAGGAATTAATAAAAATTAAAACAGTGACCCATACTAGATTCTTTCAATCTATTCATCACTCTTAATATTCCTAAGGAATAACCATTTTTGATAATAGAAAGTAAAAGAAGCTGTGAGGTTTGTGTACTGATAAAAATTGTTGCAGACCATCTTATAATCTACTTTATCCTATCTGTAACATTGATTTATGCCATGCTATGCATCTAATTCCATTCTAACAGGTTCTATTGACACAGGCTTCTTAAGTCACTGATTCACTCTGAATTTTTTTGAAATAATGTAACATTAAAGTCTTCAGGCTTACTCTATATCATCTCTAATTCCCAAACCAGATCCAGTCTCCAAAATACTACACATATACTATAATATTTATGTAATACCTAAAATGAATTAAAACACCCCAGAGCTAAAAAACATACCTTATCTATATTTTCCAGAACTTCTACAGTTGACGGTTTTGTCTGTTATAAAAACAGATGAGACATTAAAACTTGTTATTGCAAACTTAGATACATTTTGATTTATAAAATCAAAAAAGAACATTTTAATTCAAAATTAAGCTTTTTCAAATATTGTTAAACAATGTATACTCCTATTTATTTATAAATAACATTTAGATTTAAATAAAAATTATAAAGAGAACTACGTAAGATTAAAGAAACAAGCATTTTCCTACTTGACTTTTTAGCCTGAGTACTTTCAACTCTGACAGTTCATTTTTTACCAGTCTTAATCCCAGAACACACTTTTATAGAGAAAAAGAAATTCTCCTCCAAGAAAAATTTTCTTAGACATGATTATTCAAAAGAACTCCTACATTAAAAAACTCAAGATTAAAGACGGTCTGATTTACTATTGCTAAAAGTTCATTTAGGACTCTGGAAGTCAAAATCAATAGGCTACCTTCATTCTGAATTCCTACATTTCTGAAGATTAGATTTTAAAAAGGCACCTAAGAATACTTCATTATAGCAGAGCTTGTTTGTTAAAAATATTTTTTATACACCCCGAATAAAAACCAGCCAAAATGTCTCATACAACACTTGTGAAACCATTTACCAATTATGTACTCAATAATATAGGAGGATAATGAATATCAATTCATTGCAGTTCCCATAAGAGTTGTTAACATTAGGTTGAACCATATGAAATTGCTTTTTATGTAAGTCAAAACTGTTGAATATTGGTAATTTCATATGATTTAACCTAACAAAGACAAAGAAACAATAGGCAAATTTGATCCTCAAGCAGAACTGTAACAGAGTTTTAAAGGAAAGAGCAAAAGGGGCGCCTGGGTGGCGCTGTCGGTTAAGCGTCCGACTTCAGCCAGGTCACGATCTCGCGGTCCGTGAGTTCGAGCCCCGCGTCAGGCTCTGGGCTGATGGCTCGGAGCCTGGAGCCTGTTTCAGATTCTGTGTCTCCCTCTCTCTCTGCCCCTCCCCCGTTCATGCTCTGTCTCTCTCTGTCCCAAAAATAAATAAACGTTGAAAAAAAAAAAAATTTTAAAGGAAAGAGCAAGGAGTCCATGGAATACCAAAACAAAGCAGTTCCAGTAACAGTCCAAAAACTAGTATACCAAGCATTTCTAGGCTCCATTATTATACTAAAAAGGAATTAAAAATAAGCAAAGTAGTTTGTCTGAGATTACATTATCTCCTCTCATATTAGAAAAGAGCATATATTAATATATTTTATATTTTATAGTACTAAATTGGAGATACTTCCTCTAAAGCCTTAACCAATAACATCAAACTACATTTGAAATTTTGTTTTAAGCCTCTAATTCCTAAAAGTATATCTAGTATAACTTCAGCAAATATTTATGACAAGCTTTAAGCAAAAAGAGATAGCCTGTAAAATCAGGTATTGTATAGCATACAACTATAATTTCAACCATTTCAACAATAATAATAGTTTCAACTATTTTTCAAATAAGATTGAAATGCAGGCAATATAAGGGAAAAAAGCTAGAAAAGATAGCTATTTTCACGTGAATGAATAAACAAAAATAATTCATAAGTCAAAGTGAAACAATTATTTTAAACAGAGGCATTACATACCTACATGGCAAGCAGAACTATTAAAGTCCAAATATAATTCATAAGAACTATAATTCTTCTAATTCATAAGAAAAGGAAGAAAATTAAATAGAATTAGGGACAATATCAAGCTTTACTCAAGTCTATACTACAAAGGAGACTTTTACAAATAGGCTTATGTGACACTTTATATTAGACTAAGAACTGGCCATAAAGAAAAACAACTTACCTTCCATCGAGAAAATAATCCACCCATCTTTTATTTTTAGAAACTGGGCACAATGATAAATATCATCAATTGTCCAAAGGAATTCACAGCTAGAAAAAAAGCAAGTATTTAAAATTTTTAGGTTAAACACACAGCATACCCACTATAAAATATAGATGTTGCAATACTGCCAAAAAATAACATACAATACTAATTTCTCTGAACTCCACTTATGTGGAATTTTAATTTAGAGAGCCTTGGGATAGTCTACCCTTCAAGAAATCCCTTCTTCCAAATCAGGACATATTTAAAAGTAAAAATAAGCTGAAAAGGCTTTTAAATGGCACATTTTAGCAGCGTATATTCATACTACTTTGCAATTTGCTGTTGTTTACAGTAGATCCCCTAATGTTGTAAGAAAAGTTTTATTAAACTACTTTCATTCCACACGCTTAAATACAATATCTCTATCATTCAGCTACCTACCAACTAAACTAGTTATTTGGAATTAGCATTTTACAATGTTTAGCACAACATTATTTTACAAGTAATAACAGAAAGCCAACTGGATTTTGAATAAGAAAATAAGGATTACAGAACTACCTGTGACCTTGAGCAAATCATTTATTGCTTCTGGAGCTTTAATTTTATTTTCTGTAAACTAGACTTACTATACCACCACTTTTCACAGGATAGCCTTCCTTACTACCATTTTACAGATAAGAAAATTAAGTGAAAAGACATTCAGCAATTTTCCCAATAGCTCAGAAGACACATGATTCAAAACCACTCTATCTTCAGACTTCTGGTCTGTTCACTACTGTTCCAACACCCAAATAAACATTTCTCTCTGAAACTGGGTCTAAGTCCCTCAAGTCAGTTGACCTTCATGTCAGTTAGTGTATATCTAATGTCCTTATTTCAGTCATTTTTCTAGTATTCTCAAATGTATTATAATATTACCATATGGATAAAAATGTATCAGCAATCTTAGGTTCTAAATCAATTTACCAGTCAATAATTATATAAGTTTTTACTCTTTTAAGTTGAAAGAGTGAAAACATACTTTCAAATTTACACACTTTTACCAGGTGTAGTTATATACTGCCAATGTATAAAACTACTTCATTTCCACACACAAAAAAAGTTAGGCCATAATTCTTACATTTTTTAAAACCATTAATGTAATCACAAAATAATACCAGTACCAAGTAAATACATTCACTCTGCTACACTATTTATAGGCTGGAATTAGCATAATGCATACCCATCTTGGACTTTCTTGGGTAGAGAAGTAACAAAGAGCCTAATTATGAAATACTTTCACTTACAAAGCGATTTCTAGTACCAGATATACCAATAATCTGTCCTGAAATTTTCTGGTGTTTATAAATATAATGAATGTTATCCGCCACATTTAAGTTGCAACCTAAATATTATTAATCCTTCAATATTAACTAAGTATTCAAATTTCTAAAGTGCAGTTTTAGGAAATCCTGGAACTTTAATGAATAAAAGTATACATTTCTCAGTTAAAACATTAAATAGATCTCAAAACCTTCTGAAGATGCTAAAAATACTAAGAAAGGTGATGGGGTGGGGGTGGATTTACATGAGCCACTTAACTTGGTATTTTCAAAGTATATAGTAATTCTCTACTATTCAGGAATTAATTGTATGCTGTCAAGCACAGTGTTTTGCACACAACTGGTCTACACGTTTTGGTTTCTAACAATTATATGCCTCCAAGTTAAGTTTGTAGCCATCACAAGTCAGGATTTTTAATACTTAAAAGTAATCACAGGGGTGTCTGCTGGCTCAGTTGGTAGAGCATGGGACTCCTGATCTTGGGGTCATGAGTTTGAGCCCCATGTTGGGGGTAGGGTTTACTTAAAAATAAATAATTCTTTAAAATAACATTGAAAAAAAAAGTAATGACAACTATAAAGATACCAGTTAAATATTTGGTAAGTACTGCTATTTCTCTAGGAAACCCTAAAGCAAACGCCTTACATGACTTTTATTATTTAGATACTACTATCATCCCATTTTACAAATGTTGGAAACTGAGGCTAGGGAAGTAAAGTAATTTGGTCCCAAAAATACTAAGTAGCAGAGCCAGACACAGTATTTTAGTTTTGGCTTTTTATGAAGAAACTAGTTATTCCCAGTAACACAAAATCAGAAATAAAGTCTGCTTTATATAAATTAGATTGGAATATTTATACATAAAATATATGAAAGCACCTCTGACATTCTCAAATAGCTGGTAAACAGAGCTACTGAAGTGGAAAGTAAGTTATAAACACAAGAGACAGTGTTGGTACAGTGGATCATGTAGCCCACATCTGATTAAATCTGAATGTTTAAATCTGCATGGAAGAGAAGCTAAATGATTTGCCAAATCATTTTGGCAGCTAGCTCTAGTTAGGGGCAGAACTGATACTAGAAGTCTGCAAGCACTGCTTTTACTTTTTTACTGAATATCACTTTTTAAGTAAGCATAATATGAAATATGTGCATAATGTTGCAATTAATATCAATTATTTGCTTGGAGAACTGTTATGGTGTTAATGAAATAAACTATGAGATTTCTGAAGCAGAGTATTCTGCTTTAGAATTTGTCCTCGAAAACAACATTATGGTAAATAGTCATTAAATGTCATATCCATGCTTTCAGGGTCATAATCAAAGAATGAGTCAACCCTCATTGTTCCAGCAATTTTCCTATCAAATTCCAGTATTGTTTAAGAAGCTGATTTACTATGGGGCACCTTGGTGGCTCAGTTGGTTAAGCGTCGGACTTCAGCTCAGCTCACATAATCTCATAGTCTGTGAGTTCAAGCCCTGCATCAGGCTCTGTGCTGACAGCTCAGAGGCTGGATCCTGCTTCAGATTCTGTCTCTCTCTCTGCCCCTCCCCCTGCTCACACTCCCTCTCCCTCTCAAAAATAAAATAAAAACATAAAAAAATTAAAATAAAAAAAGAAGCTGATTTGCTATAATACACAACTAATGGTAGTACTTTCCATCAGATATGAAAGCATAACAAAATTAAGTAAATCAACTCTTTATAGCTTTCGTTTCATACCTCTTCTGTTTTCCAACTCTTTTTCCCTCCTTGCCATATTCCAATTCCTGTAGCCCGTTATTTACTATGAAACCTTGGGCAAATAAGCTATTTAATGTCTCAGTTACTCAGTATCTTCATCTGCAAAAGAGGGATAGTTAAGGACCCTCTTTAAATGTTGAAAGGCTTGGGGCACCTGGGTGGCTCAGCCGGTTAAGCAACCAACTTTGGCTCAGCTCAGGTCATAATCTCACAGTTTGTGGGTTCAAGCACCACATCCGGCTCTGTGCTGACAGCTCAGAACATGGAGCCTGCTTCGAATTCTGTGTCTCCCCCTCTCTCTCTGCCCCTCCCCAACTTGTGCGGGCACACACACCCTCTCTCTCTCAAAAATAAACATTAAAAAAATGTTTTTTAATGTTGAACGGCTTGAATGACACAATGCATTCTAAAGCATTTACAGCAGTGTCTAACACATAAATAATTCCTCAATATAAATTGTTTTTACTGCTGTGGTCATTGCTATTTCCTAATCCATCTCTTCCAACAAATGGAAAATACATGGGAAGCAAATAACTACCATTTCTTTCAGAAGCATAAATCAATGTTTGCCCTTGAGTGGACAGATGGCTCAATCTCAAGTGGCTTGTCCCCAAGAACTCTTCCATAAATGTGTACGGTCTCTTTCCACTCTGATATCACAGTGGAACCTGACATGACCTTAAGAGCTGGATGCATCTAATGTGTTTTCCAGTAAGTAATTATGCCCACCATATTATTTCAATGTTTTGAATGTTCAATGTTAACTGATATTCACACTCAGGTTTGGGTGTCAGAATTTAAAATCCTGGGTCATGTCATTCTTAAATTCTCAGCTTACTTCAAGTCATATTAAAATAATGGAGTAGGGGCGTGGCTCAGTAAATTGAGCATCTAACTCATAATTTCAGCTCAGATCATGATCCCAGGGTCACAGAATCGACCCCTGCTAGGGCTCCGCACTGAACATGGAGCCTGCTTAGGATTCTCTCTCTCCCTCTCCCTCTCCCTCTCTCTCTCTCTCTCTCTCTGCTCCTCTCCCCCTCCCCCCAAAAATAATTAATTAATTAATTATTTTAAATAATGGAAGGGTGCCTGGGTGGCTCAGTTGATTGAGTGACCAACTTTGGCCCAGGTCATGATCTCTTAGTTTGTAAGTTGGAGTCCCACATTGGGCTTGCTGCTGTCAGCATCGAGCCTTCTTGAGATCCTATGTCCCCCTCTCTCTGCCTCTCCCCACTGGCATTCTCTCTCCCAAAAATAAATAAACATTTCAAAAAAATTTTTTTAATAAAATGAAAAAAATAACGGAGTAAAAAAGATCTGGATTCAAAATATGGCTCAACCACATACTAGCAACGTGATCTTAGGTAAATTAAACTCTCTAAGCCTCAGTTTCCACATCTGTAGAGTGGTGAAGATATCTACACTTTACAGAATTATTGTATGAATTAAATGAAATTATGTATCACCTGACACAGTGTCCAACTAGTGTGCACATAATAAACTGTAGCCACTATTATTACTATTATCAGAAAGCAATGCTCCTCATACAAACACCTTTCTTTCTAAACTCATAAAGTATCTGTTTTCATAATTTTAAAATGGGAAAAATAAGTTACAGTTTGTATTTTAACTGAAAATGTTTTGCTCCCATTTACTTTAACATTAAAAAAATAAAACAACATATCCTGCAGGTTCTTCCATTAAAATAATCTCGCAGGCCTTTAACAGCAAAGCAAGTTAACTTTTATATTTATCAACTTCCAAACCTAAGTGGAAACTATTCAGTCACCATCAACAGTACCTCTATTTGTACTATTCAGTTTAAGCTTAAGAGTGATTTGTTCTAGAACTCTAACTTTCAAATATCCTAGCTAAAGGCAATTCTGAAATATACCAAACCACCACATTTATTGCTCAAAAATAAAATTACTGTAAAGAGGTACACCTCTAAAAGTAACTTTACTACACGTTGATTAATTCTGGTGTTCATGGTAAGTTGATGTTCATTCTGAACTAACTTCCAAGAAATGACTATATTTAATATGGAAAGGTTTCTAATATTAAATCATACCTGTTTGACAGTCATAGGACTTCTTACATTCTCTCTCAAGTTAATATATAATCACCATGTAACTTTATTAACAGTGTTGGACTGATCTTAGTAGATGACAGAGAAACTTAAAATTCTAATTTTAAAGGCACCATTCTTGTTTTTAAAAACGTGTTCAAAATCAACTTCCTCTTAAAATGGAACTATGGGGGCTGCTGAGAACAAGAGATTAGCATTCGCTGCCAGTTTGAACATATGCCTGAAGCCAAGCTCACTCAGATGCACACACACTGCTGTGAACAGGGTCATTTCTGTCAACGGTGACACCCAAGCCAGAGAGAAAGGAGAAAACAATTGACACAAACCAGAAGCCAACTGGGAAAAAAGCAGAACATGGAAAATTCAATGAGTCACCAGTTTTATTACTGTGAGGGCACCATCAGCAAAACTGAGTTCACCAATCACAACTCTCAATACCCATACCCACTATTAAAAAAATTAAACTATTTTCTTTAAATAGTTTATTTTTAAGTAATCCCCACACTCAATGCGGGGCCCAAACCCATAACCTCGAGATCAAGAGTCGCAGGCTCCGCCCAACCCAGGCACCCCCAAGAAATAAACTATGGATGTAGTTTAGATTTGCTCTTCTCCTCCCGCTGCGCCCAAGACACCTACGCAACCTCTCCCTGCCCTCCAGCCTTACACCGCCCACCGTCCCTCAAATAAGGACAACGGTTGTAGAGAGGCTTCTCTAAGCAGCACACAATCCACGCCCACATGGCTGGGCCGAGCAGCATGACACTGACAGTTTTCGGTCCCTCCCAATCTGTCCAATTCGTGGCGCCTCCGCACAACTCAGAGAAAAAAAACGAGACAGAGAACACTCAAGGCGACAGCTTAGCTTAGGGTAGAACCTTCGGACCCTTCGTCTCGACAGAGGCGGGCCAAAGAGCCGATGCTCAACTCAACCCAGACACCCACACCGGAATCTGAGAACAAGGCGGGGAAACCACCTCCCCTTCGCGGGGATAGGTGGGGGGAAGGGGTCTCTAGCACTCCAGAGTCAGCCCTGCCACTTGGCTGGGAAATCAAGAGGAGCAGGAGGCGATGTTGGTTAGCGCGCAGCCCGGCGGGAGTTTGACTAGCCGCCGCCGCAGAGCTCTTAGGCCACTTGGCATGAGGCGGGGGCGCCTGGGAGACGCAAGCGGGGGAACCGGGAGCGTATCTCCCAGGGAAAAGCTCGGCGCGCTTCCCCTTTGCCGAGCCCGCCACCCCCAGTTGCCTTCATTTTAAGCGTTCTACCTGCAAGAAGCGGGCAAAGCCCGGCGCTTCTGTCCACGTCTGCCAGCTTCGGCGGCCACCGCGCAGCCTGCCTCCCGAGCAGGCAGCAGCCGCCACTGACAGAGCGATGGGCCCGGCCAACTCCTTCCCATCAAACCCCGCGCTTCCGCCGCCGGCCAATCGGCGCCGCGGCCGGCGCGCGCCGCTCCCCGGTCACGTGACTGTGACCCGAGCGGACAGTTGGGGCGGGCCAGTCCGGCCGTTGGCCGGGGGCCTCCTGTCCCTGTGGCTTCCGCGGCTAAGCAGGGTGCTCCTCGTCGTGTCTCAGGGGTATACTGCCATTTATTAGGAGTCTTACCAATAGCGGTTACTTCTTACTCGTCCTCTGCCCCCGATTCTCTTGAAGCCTGTCCTGCCGAGTCTCACTGGAGAAGGAGAACCCCGAAATTGGTCCTGGTGGTCCTAGACCGGCCGCGAGAGAGACGAGTGCGGTTGAGGGTGGAGACGGCTGTGTCTGGAAAGGACTCCGCCTTGAGGAGTCCCAGATCAGCTGTCATCCAGCCGGCAGCAGTGCGAGTGCTGAGAAGAGGCCAGTTCCCAAGCCAGTGGGGAAAATTCAGCCTAGACTCCAGGAGTGCTTGGGGCTCTTATCACCCATGGACGTCAAAAAGGGTCATTTGATGACAGGACGCTTACCTCACCCGTGTGTGGTGAGCTGCAAATGGCACATGATGTTGATTTCAAACCCATGTATGGCAGAAGCTGAGTTTTCTATTTCAAAACTCATACTCCCTTCACAGGTCGTGATACGTGGGCCCACGAATAAACCACCCAGGCTGCATTCACCTCAGATTTGAAACACTGGCTAAAGGGCAATTTCCTAGTCAACTGGAAATGACAAGTCCCAATAAAGAAAGATACTTGAACCACACAAGATAACGATGGAGAAGGGTAGAAAAGCAAGCCAAAGCCTTGGTCAGTGTTTTACCTCCGTGACATGTTTTAACCCTTTGTGCAAACATTTTCGTGGGATTTTTTTTTTTTTATTTTTAGTTACATAGGCTTTTGAAAACAATGTTTCCAAAGGGGAACCCTCTTTCACTGGTGGTGGGAATGCAAACTGGTGCAGCCGCTCTGGAAATCAGTGTGGAGGTTCCTCAAAAAATTAAAAATAGAACTACCCTATGACCCAGCAAGAGCACTGCTAGGAATTTACCCAAGGGATACAGGAGTGCTGATGCATAGGGGCACTTGTACCCCAATGTTTATAGCAGCTCTTTCAACAATAGCCAAATTATGGAAAGAGCCTAAATGTCCATCAACTGATGAATGGATAAAGATGTGGTTTACATGTACAATGGAATACTACTTGGCAATGAGAAAGAATGAAATCCTGCCTTTTGCAGCAACATGGATGGAACTGGAGGGTATTATGCTAAGTGAAACAAGTCAGGCAGAGAAAGATACCATATGTTTTCACTCATGTGGATCTTGAGAAACTTAACAGAAGACCATGGGGGGAGGGGGGGAAATATAGTTACAGAGAGACAGGAGGCAAACCACAAGAGACTCTTAAATACTGAGAACAAACTGAGGCGGGATGGGGGAGAGGGGAAAATGGGTGATGGGCATTGAGGAGGGCACTTGTTGGGATGAGCAGTGGGTGTTGTGAGGAAGCCAATTTGACAATAAATTATATTAAAATAATGTTTCCGTGATTTTTAAAGACTAATTGTTTGAATGTGCTATATTTAAACTTTGACAATGCAAACAAATAAGGTAAAGTAACAAACTGAACATAGGATCTAGTTGGTAAGAATAAAATCTTACACTGGAAGCTACCAGATAATTCGCTGTGGAATCGCTTGTCCTAACTTACAGCTTTTTAAGCTTGAAAGGATGAAGGGAAGGGAACCCAAGTTTACTTCTTGTGTACTATGGGTCAGGCACTTTACAAACCTAGAAGAAAATGAAACAATTCATTTATTTTGATATGGAAATTAAACCATTTTGATTTTCATCCTATGCTATTTCAAAGTATATTTTTTAAAGGCCTATGCAGTTACACAAATATATCTCCTCACCTCAGGAATATATTTTCCTAAGATAACAGGGAAGAAATGTTCTCCACTTGCTAATGGTTTGTTCTCTAGTTTTAATTGGGCCATCAAAGTCTGTTGTAAAGGGGGGAGGGGAGACCAGAACTAGATGGTTGCCAGAGATCCCAAATCTAATCCTGAGACAAAATTCCATAGGTAATTGCCCTAGAAGAGGAGACGCTTGACCTGGCAAGGGGAGGGAGGGATGTATTGAATCCTTAACTCTTTTAATTGAACAACTTTGTAAGGTAAATATCATTTTCAAATGAGGAAATTGAATAGAAATATACCATTGAAGCTAGCATTATACCACTGCCTCCTTTATATTATGTGATGAAGGTTTGTCAGGCACAGCGAGGGAAGATACTAGAAGCAGAGAAATCAACGTATGCACTATATCAGGGTCACACCAAATATTTATTAGGGACAAGACCATGTGTTGTGTAAGGATACAGAAATAAAATAGCTGCCCTGAAGCAATTGATACTAGCGAGAGAAACCTTCACAAAAATAAGCAAAAAAAATACAATATAGGGTAAATAAGTGCTATGATCGAGGCAAATATTCAAGAGTTGGAAAATGATAAAGCAACAGCAGCCAGAGGGGAAACGGGAAAGCCAATGAAGGTGGTGCTTTAGCGAAGTCCAAATATTAAAGAATTATTCCTTACTAATCCTAAAATAGTCCTAGAGTCTAGGTAGTGAATAGAGTCTAGTAATAGAGTCTAAGGAAGTGAAATCAAAAAAACACTAGAGAAGATGAGCAAGGAAACAAACTACTCTAGGCAAAAGAATGCTAAAAGGCCTAATTCAACAAATAAGTAAACCACATTTCACTCAAGAACTAAATGAAAGTTGCAAGGGATGAGTACCAGGAGGGCTTACGATAGAGTCACTCATTGAACTGGTCAGAAAGGTTAGGGAAGGCTGCCTTGAGGAAGTCACACTGGAGTGGAGATCTGAAGGATGAGATACTGAGAAAAGGAGAAAAGAAAACAAGGAACATCATGCGTGAAAACCTTTGTCAGAGGGGAAACATTGCAAGCCTGAGGGACAGATCAATGTGGCTAGCACATAGATTGCAGGAAGAGACTGCTACAGTATGAAACTGGAGACCAGACTAAGCAGGACCTTGTTGGCCATACTGAGAACCTTCATCCTTTTCTTGAGAAGCAGAGAGGGGATTTAACCTGATCAGGTCTGTATTTTGAAAAAGATCATTCCAGCTGCAATGTGGGGATATGGACAATTAGGATCCACGGGTGGTAGTTACTGTTGGTGGTGGTACAACCAGATTGGGATGGAAACAAGGAGATGGAGACAGGTGGGGAAAATGGAACAATTTAGGAAGTAAAATGGGAGACTTTGGTGATGGATGTATATACGGTGGGGTGGACTGGGGATTGAAAGAAAGGAAGGAGTCTGACATGATGGGATCTCTGGTAGGCCCAGTGGGTGGATAGTAACGATCCCCAGTGAGATATGGGGAACATTGGAAGGCAGTTGGGTTTGGGGGGTAGATGGTGATTTCAATTTGAACATGTTGAGTTTAAGATGTTTTTGTGATTTCAAGGAGAGCTGTCGTGTAAATAGATCTATTATCCTGCAGCACTGAGAAGTCTGGGCTAAAGGAAGAGAGGGAAAAAAAATTAGAGATTGTAATCTCTCTCCATAAGGTACTTATTTTTTTTCACAGTGCAAAAAAAAAATACCACTTCCTTATTATAAATAAATGTTTTGTTTTTAAATATACTACAGAAAACAAAATAAAACGTAGAAGTCTTTAAAGCTGTTTCCCAGAATTCCCTATGAATCACCTGGACCTTGGTTAAAAAAACAAATTCTCAGGCCCCTTCCCTGGAGATTCTGATTCCACATGTCTGGTATGGAGCCCAGAAATTGGGATTTTTAACAAGTGCCTCTGGTGATTCTTCTTATCAAAGAGTTTCTCTGAGAAATGGTATGCCCGTGCCACGGGCCACCTGCATAAGAGCTACCCGAGGTACTTATTAAAAATAGACTCTTAGGCCTTGCAGACTAAGATCCCTAAGGGTAGGAGGGAGGAGAGGAACGGAGAGAGGGAGATACTACCCCACCAGGTGGTCTAAGATTTCGCCCTGTATCTCTGACAGAGGCGTCCTAGGCTCTCCGCCAGGCAGTGCAGAGGAAAGCTGGTGTCCTTTGCTGAATGATGCATATGAGGCAGCAGGCAACCCTTGCAGACTGCTGTGATAATAGCTTTCCTGCCCCTAGCCCAGGCCTCCTGCCTTGTCTCCCAAAATGGTGCTTAGTCAACCCTGATGCTCTCTTTTCCCCCCACTCCCATCAAACCTTTCCCGGTCTTGGCCCCCACCCCAATCTTCTTCAGGGTTATGCTGCATATACTCTTCCCAATTCAGGGGTCTGTGGTTTTGTTGTTGTTGTTTTTGTTTGTTAAGCTAATCTGGCCAGGACTGGAAGGGAAATAGGGTCAAATGCTATGTTTCGCTCTCGGCAAGGCTTTTTTTTTATTCTCAAGAACCTATTTTGGAAGTGTTTTTGTTTTTTTGTTTTTTAAGTTTATTCATTTTGAGAGAGACAGAGACAGCATGAGTGGGGGAGGGGCAGAAAGAGAGGGAGACAGAGAATCCCAAGTAGACTCCACACTATCGGCGAGGAGCCTGATGCAAGGCTCAAACTCACGAAACCATGAGATCATGACCTGAGCCAAAACCAAGAGTCAGATGCTTAACCGACTAAGCCACCCAGGCACCCTAAGAAGTGTTTTTGTTTTTAAAGACTAAATTGTTTGTTCTCTTTGTAGTCTTGCTGTAACAACTCCAAGTCTCTATGAGGCACTGTAGATTCTTCTAACTAGAGGAAGAATCAGGAAGTGTGGGGTAAAAAAGATTGGAATTATTTTTTGTCATGGGGACTATAGCAAACACACAGAAAAGTTAATAAAAAAAGAAGTGTACTGCTTAAAGACTAAAACCCAAACACTCATGTGACCCACTGGGTCAAAAAGTAGAACATTACCAATACCCCAAAAGGCCCCAATGTGCCTCTTCCCTTATAACCCCCAAAGGCCTAGAGATAACCACTATCATTGTTGTTAGCAGATTCACTTTCAGGCTTTTATTCATATTTTTTCTGCATAATTACTCATTCTTAAAAATATAGCTTATGCCGGTTTTCGAACTCTATGTAAATTGAACCATAGAGTAAGTTTTTTTCATGTCTTAAATTGTTTTGACCAAGGTTATGTCTTTAAGACTCACCCATGTGGACGTGTCTGTAGCTCATTCATTTTCATTGATGTAAGGGACCATATTGCATGGAAATATAATTTATCTACTCTACTGTTGATGGATGTAGGCTATTTCCAGATTTGGGCTATTATAAACCATGCTGGTGTGTGTGTTTGTGTGTGTGTGTGTGTGTGTGTGTGTGTGTGTGTGTGTGTATGTGCGCATGTGTATGTGTTTACCCCGGAGTACATAACCACAGATTTCTATAGAGTCTTTACCTTGGTATAGAATTCCTGGGCATGTTCATTTTCAGCTTTTCAAGACCATGCTAAATAAATTGTTCCAATTTCTATAACCAACAATACCGTGTAAACATTTCTTCTGTTCCACATCCTCAGCAACACTTGAATTGTCCAACATTTTAACTATTGCCAATCCAATGGATGTGTAATATGAACTTATTGTGGTACTGTTTCGTATGTCCCTTACTTTAGTGAAGAATAACATCTTTTCATAAAAGCATTGGCTCATTGCTCACATATTTTCCCATTTTTCTACTGGGTTATCTTTTCCTTATTGATTTCTATTAATTGACTATATAATGTGGAAACAAGTCTTTGGTTGACTACATGTGCTACAAATATTTTTTTCCATTCTGGCTTGCCTTTTCACTCTCTCTTTTGTTTTTAAATTTTTTTTTTTTTTGAGAGAGAGAGAGAGAGAGTGATCAGAGGAGGGGCAGAGACACAGAATCCAAAGCAGGCTCCAGCTGTGCTGACAGCTCAGAGCCTGACACGGGGCTTGAACCCATGAACTGTGAAATCGTGACCTGAGCTGAAGTCAGAAGCTTAACCGACTGAGCCACCCAGGTGCCCCACCTTTTTACTCTCTTAATAATGTCTTTTGATGAAAAATTATTTTTTTTAATTTTTTTAACGTTTATTTATTATTGAGAGACAGAGAGAGACAGAGCATGAGCAGGGGAGGGGCAGAGAGAGAAGGAGACACAGAATCCGAAGCAGGCTTCAGGCTCTGAGCTGTCAGCACAGAGCCCGACGCGGGGCTCGAACTCACAAACCGTGAGATCATGACCTGAGCTGAAGTCAGACGCTTAACCGACTGAGCCACCCAGGCGCCCCTGATGAAAAATTCTTAATGGAGTCATTTATCACTCTTTTCCTGAGTAGTGAGAGGTGTCTGTATCCTGTTTAAGAGATCTTTTCCTACCCAAAGGTCATGAAGATAGTCTCTTATGTTGTCTTCTAAAATTGTATTGTTTTCCTTTTCAAATTTAGTTCTAAGCATACCTGAAATTAACTTTTTTATTAATGGAGAAAGGGAGACGCCTATACATCCTCATACACCTACCCCCACCTCAATGTGGAAAATTAAACCAGCACTGCTTATTGTCAGGTGGTCCTCCCCATTCTACCCTGCAGTACTATCCTGGTCATAAACCAAGTAAGTAGTCATGTATGTGTGGATTTGTTTCTGACCTTCATATTCTGTTCCATTGGTCTGTTTTCCTTTTTATATATTGCTGGATTTGATGTGCTAATATTTTGTTTAAGATCTGGGAGACTCTCCTATTTTGTTTAAGAAATGAGGAAACAGGGGCGCCTGGGTGGCTCAGTCGGTTGAGCGTCCGACTTCGGCTCAGGTCATGATCTCGCGGTCCGTGAGTTCAAGCCCCGCGTCGGGCTCTGTGCTGACCGCTCAGAGCCTGGAGCCTGTTTCAGATTCTGTGTCTCCCTCTCTCTCTGCCCCTCCCCCGTTCATGCTGTGTCTCTCTCTGTCTCAAAAATAAATCAACATTAAAAAAAAATTTAAAAAAAAAAAAGAAATGAGGAAACAGTAGGTACCTGGGTGGCTCAATCAGTTAAGCGTCTGGCTCTGATCTCGGCTCAGGTCTTGATCTCAGGGCCATTGAGTTCCAGCCTCACATTGGGCTCTGTGCTGGGCATGAAGCCAACTTAAAAGTAGAATAGAATAGAATAGAGTGGAATAGAATGAAATACAATTGAAATAAAATAAAATAAAATAAAATAAAATAAAATAAAATAAAATAAAATAAAATAAAATAAAATAAAATAAAATAAAATACGGAAAGAGGGAAAACTGACAATAAAGACAGGAAAAGACTATCTGCTGCGAGACACAAACGAATAGATGAGAAAGAATGAGATTGATCTCTAATTTTTCTTTCTGGTAATGTCTTTCTTTGGGTTTGGCATTAAAATTACACTAGCTAGCCTCATAAAATGAGTTGGGGAATATACTTTTTTTTCTGACTCTCGTGTCATTTTTATTCATTTATTCTTGTCTTTGGAACCAGATTACCAAGAAACCCCCCAAAATCACATTTAGATCTTCCTTAAAATTTCTTTGCATTAATTTAAGGAGCAATAATATCCTTCCACATGAGGCTTTTCTTTCTGGAATATGGCATAACTCTGTATTTGTTCAAGTGTCTTTATACATTCTCCAAAAAAAAAAAAAAAAGATTATCGTTTTCATCGTATAGGCCTCATACCTTATAGTAGGCAGAATTCTAGATGTCCCTCCATGATTCCCATCCCCTAGTTAGTCAATAAAACACTAATCCAGGTACTACTGTAAAGGACAATTACAGATGTAATTAAAGTTATAAATTATCCTGAACAGGGGCACCTGGCTGGCTCAGTTCGTAGAGCACCCAACTCCTAATCGCAGGATCATGAGTTTGACGCCCCGTTGTATGTAGAGATTACTTTTTAAAAAATTATCCTGAGGGGCACCTGGATAGCTCAGTTGGTTGAGCGTCCAACTCTTGATTTCAGCTCAGGTCATGATCTCACGGCTCATGGTTTCAAGCCCCCCCATCAGGCTCTGCGCTGATGGTGCAAAGCCTGCTTGATATTCTCTCTCTTCCTCTCCCTCTGCTTTCTCTCGCTCAAAAATACATAAATAAACATTTTCTAAAAAATTATCCTGAATAAGCTAGGTGGGCCCAGTCTAGCCACCTGAGCCCTTGCAAAGGGAAATTTCTCTAGCTGGAGTCAGTCAGTGACGTTTGGCAGAAGAGGGAAGCTGAGACGAGAGATGAGTAGCAGCAGAGGAGGTCAGAGAGATTCCAAGCACAAGAAAGACTCCACCCCTCGTTGCTGACTTTGCAAATGAGGGAAAAGGAGTCTGAGCTCCAAGGAATGTAGGCAGGCTCAAGAATCTGAGAGGGCCTCCTGCCTGACAGCTGGCAAGCAAACTGAGAACTCAGTCCTATGGCTTCATGGAACTGAATTCTGTCAACAACCTGAATGAACCCAGAAACAGATTCTCCCTTTGAGCCTCCAGAAAGGTACACAACCTGCTGACAACTTGATTTAAATCTCGTAAAACCCAGAGCAGAGAACAAGCTGAGCCACGGCGTGCCCAGGTTTCTGACAGCCAGAATTGTGAGAGAATAAATGGCAGCAAAAGAAAACTAATACACACCCTACTTATTAAGCAAAATATCTGGGGGGCTCATCAAGTAAGCCTTGGTGATGGTACGAAGAAGGTCACATTCCTCAAGTCCTGTGGCTGAGATTGTTTCACCTTTAAGAATCCAAACTAGGGGCGCCTGGGTGGCGCAGTCGGTTAAGCGTCCGACTTCAGCCAGGTCACGATCTCGCGGTCCGGGAGTTCGAGCCCCGCGTCAGGCTCTGGGCTGATGGCTCGGAGCCTGGAGCCTGTTTCCGATTCTGTGTCTCCCTCTCTGTCTGCCCCTCCCCCGTTCATGCTCTGTCTCTCTCTGTCCCAAAAAAAATAAATAAACGTTGAAAAAAAAATTAAAAAAAAAAGAATCCAAACTAAAAAATGCCCAAGAGAGAGGTGGTCCTGGAAGCTACTCGGCTACCTCCTGAAGGTGGGCTTGGAAGACAAGATAAATAGTATTTGGAAGGAGGAGGACAAAAAATCAGGGAAAGCACAGCACTAAAGCCAAGAGCTTGGGGTACAACAAAAGGAGCCACGCAGCTCCTCCAACCTCTGCTCACTTCAGAATTAGACTCCTTCATCACACTCTCCTAAAGCAACTGTGTGCTAAGTGTGGTTCCCCTGCTCCAATAAAAAAGTGAGGAAATAGGGGCGCCTGGGTGGCTCCGTCTTCGGCTCAGGTCACGATCTCGCGGTCCGTGAGTTCAAGCCCCGCATCCGGGCTCTGTGCTGACAGCTTGGAGCCTGGAGCCTGTTTCGGATTCTGTGTCTCCCTCTCTCTGACCCTCCCCCATTCATGGTCTGTCTCTCTCTGTCTCAAAAATAAATAAACGTTAAAAAAAATTTTTAAAAAGTGAGGAAATAAAGTCTAGACTGGTGTGAAATAACTCTGAAAATATCAATATATTTTGATATCGACACCTAATAAGTCTAATAGTAAAGATTCCAATTGTCACTCCTAGTAACTCCAGAGACCATTTGTCCTGAAAGACCAGATGTACAACTAGAACACAAGGCATCCGGGCATGTCGACAACTCTACGTGATTTCAGTCGAGTTATCGAAAAAGAGAGGAACATTTTCTTACAATGGAAAAAAGATTTTTGCTTTTTCTGGAACAAAATACATGTAAACTAAGCAGGTTAAAATAAATGCCTGTCTTGGTGCCCAGTAATTCCAAAAGGCGGCATTCTAACGCTACCTAAAAAGTAATGATACACACGACAGATCAAGTAGCTGGTGAAACTTGAGTCTTCACTCTTAAGCACATAAAGCTTACACATAAAACAAAGAGCTTACACATAAAACAAAGAAGATGTAAATTCAACTAATTTATACTGAGATTTATTGTTAGCAGGAGTCATAAGAGTGCATGGCATTTTACAAAGCATAAAATATTGGAAGACAAATTTTCTGCCCTGAGGAGCTTAGTAAAACATGTGTAGGCAGTAGCTAACGGGAAAAAGATTAAGTCATGGTGATTTACAAAGTCATCGCCAATGGACGACCGGGTAGAGAAAAAAACGTCTTATAAAAAGAGAGAATTGGAAAATGCCACGGATTTCGGAGGGGGGAAGGATATTGCAGAAGCTTGAAGGAAGAAGGAAGAAGAGATGAGAGGAATGAAAAAGAAAGTTCTAAGAAATGAGGAAAGAGGAAAAAATGAAGATAAAAATGGAGAAAAAGATTTGCTGCTGTGAGACACGGACCAATACATGAGAAAGAATGTAGGATTCATTTCCTTGACAAACCTCTGAAATTTGACAGCTGGAAATCCAAACTATACGACTCATTTTTTAAAAAACGTAAGACCTGATTTTCCCAAACAGTAGATGTTAAACCAAACCTCAATCAAACAATATTGTCCCATCTGTAACAGATAGAATATACAAACAAAATTCCATGCAGATTGGAATGCAGCTTGAATTGTGAACAACTTAAAAGTTTGATATTTTGGGGTTATAGTGTAAAAGGAACTTCACTTCCGAACATATGTTCAAAAGCACTAGTTTTCCTTATGTATGCATACGCTCTAGAAAAGTTCCAATGCTATAGCAACACTGAAATCAGAACCAATATTTTCCTACAAGATAAGGACCAAAGTCCTGTGTAGTGTGCTCAGGACCCGCATCGTTTCCAGGAGTTGCCTTTGTGGGCAGAGCACCTGGACAGACTTCTCTTTGTTCCCCAAATAGGTCATACTCAAGGAATTATCTGTTTTTAAAAATTATCCATTTTTAATGGCATTGTCTTTTTCTTGAGTTTTAAATATTCTTTGTAAATTCTGGATATTGTTCCTTTTCAGATACGTGATTTTCAAATATTTCTTCTAGTCTGTGACTTGTCTATTCATTCTCCTAACTGTCTTTCAAAGAGCAAAAGCTCGTAATTTTGATGAAGAGAATTATTTTTCTTTTATGGGTTATGTCTCTGGTATCAGATCTAAGAAATATTTAACCCAAGATCACAAAGATTTTCTCCTAAGTTTTCATCTACACATTTTATGCTTTAGGTTTTGGTTTCAGGTCAATGATCCATCGTGAGTTAATTTTGGATAAGGTGTAAAGTATGAGGTGAGGTTCATTTTCTTAATTTTCTTTGCATATAAATATGAAACTAGGTACCTGGGTGGCTCAGTCGGTTAAGTATCTGACTCTTCATTTCCACTCAGGTCATGATCTCACAGTTCATGGGATCGGGTCGAGTTCTGCCCTGACAGCTCGGAGCCTGCTTGGGGTTCTCTTTTCCTTTCTCTCTCTGCCCCTCCCTGCTCATGCATGCTCTTTCTCTATCTCAAAATAAGCTTTTAAAAAATTAAAATTAAAAAATTAAAATTGTTTCAGCTATCCTAGTTCTATATGAAATTTTAAATAAGCCCATCAATTTCTTTAAAAAAAAAGTCTTATGGGATTTTTATTAGGATTACATTGAATGCTTAGATCAGTGTGGGGAAAATTGACATATTGACAATATTGAATCTTCCAATTGATGGGCACAGTATTTATTTCCATTTAGTTAGATCTTTGATTTCTTTCATCATTATTTTATAATTTTTAGAATACGGATCCTGCATATTTTTGTGAGACTTATTTCATGTTTTGGGTACTATTATAAATGATACTGTGTTTTAAAATTTGATTTCCAAATATTAGTTGGTAATATGCAGAAATAAAACTTATTTTTATATTGACCTTTTGTCCTGTGACTTTTCTAAAATGATTTATTAGCGCTAGGAGTTTTTTAAAAATCCTTGGGATTTTCCATGTAGAAAATCATATAGTCTAAACAGAGAAAGTTTTATTTCTTCCTTTCTGATCTGTATCTTTTTTCTTTTGTTTCTCTTGACTTCTTGCACTATATAGAACCTCCGGTACAATATTGAATAGGAATAGTAAAATCGAATATCCTTGTCTTGTTCTCAACCTTAGGGAAAAACATTCTTTCAGTTTTAGTATAATATTAGGTGTAAGTATTTTGTAAATCTCTATCAGGTTAAAGAATTGCCTTCTTTGGATCCTCACTTTTCACCACAATTCAAAAATTAAGTCAGAATGGATCAAAGAACTTAAGGATTAAAACTATGAAACTCTCAGAAGAAAACCTACGGTCCAAAGATAAAACTTTTGTATGTCAGAGTACAATATCACAGAAGTGAAAAAACAACTCATAGAATGGGAGAAAGTATTTGTACCTCATGCATCTTTTAAGGATCTAATATATAGAAAACGTAAAGAACTTCTAAACTCAAGAACAAAAAGACAAAAACCGTAACTCAAAGAAGGGTCTAAGGCCATAAATAGTTATTTCTCCAAAAAAGGTATACAAATGTCCAAGAAAGCATGAAAAGATGCTCAACAACCACTAGTCATTAAGGAAATGCAAATGAAAACACAATGGGTTACCTACCACCTCACACCTAGTAGGATGGCTATTATCACTCCAGGTTACAAACACATTATCCCTACTCCTAGACATATACCGATTAGAATGAAAGCAGAGACTCAGAGAGATACTTGTATCTCATGTCCATGGCAGCACTCTTCTCAGTAACCAAAAAGTGGAAACAACCCAAGTGCTAATCAACAGTCGAATGGATTAAGAAAAATGTGGCACATACGTGGGATGGAGTATTATTCAGCCTTAAAAAGGAATTGAATTCTGATACGTGCTACGGCGTAGGTCAACCTTGAAACCATGCTCGGTGAGATAAGGCAGACAAAAAAGAAGAAATAATGGATGATTCCATTTATATGATGTACCTAGCACAGGTAAAGTCATGGAGACAGAATGTAGAACACTGGTAACCATGGGCTGTAGGAGGGGGAAAGGAGGAGTTAGTGTTTAATGCTATAGAGTTTCTATCTAGAATTATTTCTTTTAAGTTTTGCAAATGGACAGTGATGAAGGTTGTGTGACATCATTAAAATACTTAATGTCACTGAACCGTACACTTAAAAATGGCAGCTCTGTGCCATCCCGTTTCCCCCATAATTTGCCCTGTGCATCTCTCCTCTTTGGCTGTTCCTGAGTTGTATCCTTTAGAATAAACTAGTAACAGTAAGTAAGCTGTTTTCCTTAGTTCTGTGAGCTGTTTGAGCAAATTACTGAACCTGAGGGAAGTGAATTGTGGAAACCCCTGATGTGTAGCTAAGTCAGACAGAAGAGTGGGTAACCTGGAGACCCAACACTGGTGACTGACATCTGAAGCGATGGCAGCCTTGTCAGACTGAGCCCTTATATCTGTGGAGGCTGACACTAACTCCGGGTAGGTAGTGTGAGAATTGAATTGAACTGAATTGTAGAACACCCGGTGGATGTCCAGAGAGAGGGACAGTTGGTTGGCGTGAGGGAAAAACCCACATAATTACTGTCGGAAATATCGTAAAAGCAGCTCACCAGCACACTAGTGAGGTTGGCTTTATGCTGGTTTATCACAGATTTTGGGGATCATCTTCTCCAAGTCTCTCACTTCCAAGACTTTCCCCCACACTCTCCAGCCCACAGGGGTCCCTTCTACTGATCTTCTGTCGAGAAAGATGAGATTCCTCTTGGATTCCTACATGCCCATGCTGCTACAGTTCTTACAATTGGAGGTGCCCGTTGGGGCAAAGCAGAGAGGACAAAAAGAAAGATTTTTTTAAGTGTGTTTGTTTATTGAGAGAGAGAAAGGAAGGGAGGCAGAGAGAGAGAGAGAGAGAGAGAGAGAGAGAATCCCAATCAGGCTCCACACCATCCGTGCAGAGCCCCATGTGGGGCTTGAATTCACGGAACTATGAGACAGTGGCCTGAACAGAAACCAAGAGTCGGACACTTAACCGATTGAGCCACCCAGGCACCTCCCCCTGCCCCCCCCCGACACACGAAGATTTTTTAAAAGGAGTTCTTTCTACCTTCTCTTACCCTCAGGTCCCTTTTCTCAACTCCTCTGAACAAAAAGACTCTGAACAAAAAAACCTACTGCTTTAGCTCCATCATAGGCCAGCTCTTGGTATGTCACAAACACCAAAAAACCGAGGATGTGAAAGAAAAAAGTATTACTCCCATTTTCTCTGGCCCACGGGGATCCCCTTTCCTGGTCTTTTGGACAGGAAGGATTTCTCTGAGTTCAGCTGTCTGCAGTATGGATGCCCCAGCTCTGCCAAGGGCTCACCCTTGACTTGAGAACATGGGCAAAAAGAGGGGGAAAAATGGGAAAATAACCCCCCTACAGCTCACTTCCCCCGGTTTTTACTTCCTTCCCCAATCTGTTTTCCTTTACTTTTCAAAGTCCTCAGATAGTTGCATTTTTTATGTTGTCTAGAAAGAGATTTTAGTTGTAATCATCAGAAACACAGGCTTTCTCTCCCTTGGCCACATCAGAAGTTCTCCTGCATACTTTTTAATTGCCTCTCCATGTGACAATCATTTTGTAATATCATTTTCTATTAAAAAATACAAATATAATTCAGGCTTCTGGTTGATTAACAAGTTTTTTGCAGGGCGCCTGGGTGGCAGTCCGTTAAGCATCTGACTCTTGTTTTCGGCTCAGGTCATGATCTCACAGTTCATGAGATCGAGCCCCGCATCAGGGTTTTCGTTGACAGCAAGGAGCCTACTTGGGATTCTCTCCCTCTCTCTCTCTCTGCCCCTTCCTCACTTGCTATGCACTTTCTATCTTTCAAAATTATCAAACTTTTTTTTTGCATTGTTGACAGTTCATGCGAATATTTCAGCTTTGTGTTAATATCATGTAAATTTTTAGAATGGTTGTCAAACATGGAGAAAGTGCTATCAGGTTGTTAGTTTTCTTAATATGTGCTATAAGATGTCTGGGACTTTCAAGTTTCCTTGTACACTAATTAATTTGAAATATTGTTTTAATCACTGACAGTTGTTACTATTACTACTGATGTCCTTGTTTCAATGGCATATTATGAGTTTATGTTACTTTTTTCAGAGTAATCATTTTATGTCAAATCACCAAGAACTTTATATCCTTTTTCAATGTGTTCTTATGGTTCCCTCCTCTCATTAGAGATGAATTATCAGACAATCCTAGAGCCTATTCAGTACTTCCATTTGAAATCAATCTCCTCCTTCTAGTGAATTCCTGCTTTTGGTGATGATTTGAAATCTTTTTTTGTTATTTGTTAGAATAATTTCTATTGATTAGTTTCATACCTTTTTCTCCTTTTGTTTTATCTTCCATTAATTTTTTATCCGAAAATTTTCTCAGTTCTTTATGAATAGATTTAAAGATGACAAAAGATGGTCCCCTTCATGTAAATCAAATATGGTGATGACAATTTCTTTTTTTTTTATTTTTTTTAATGTTTATTTATTTTCGAGACAGAGAGAGACAGAGCATGAACGGGGGAGGCGCAGAGAGAGAGGGAGACACAGAATCCGAAGCAGGCTCCAGGCTCTGAGCCATCAGCCCAGAGCCGACGCGGGGCTCGAACTCACGGACCGAGAGATCGTGACCTGAGCTGAAGTCGGACGCTTAACCGACTGAGCCACCCAGGCGCCCCGATGATGACAATTTCTTAAATGTCTCACGGAAACATTTCAAAGTGTCCTACTGAATTATATAGTTGAAATTATTTTATTTCTATCAACTTTTTATGTAAGATTTTGCTTTTCTCGTGTTGAGATTTTACTTCCAGGTCTTTGAAAAATATGTTTTAGGGGCACCTGGGTGACTCAGTCGGTTAAGCACCCTACTCTTGATTTCGGCTTAGTTCATGATCTGCACTGACAGCAAGGAGCCCGCTTGGGATTTCTCTCTCTCCCTCTCTCTACCCCTCCTCCACTCACACTCTCTCTCTTTCGCAAAAAAAATAAACACTTTTTAAAAAAAGAAAAATATTGTTTAAAAAAATTTTTTTTTCAACGTTTATTTATTTTTTGGGACAGAGAGAGACAGAGCATGAACGGGGGAGGGGCAGAGAGAGAGGGAGACACAGAATCGGAAACAGGCTCCAGGCTCTGAGCCATCAGCCCAGAGCCCGACGCGGGGCTCGAACTCCCGGACCGCGAGATCGTGACCTGGCTGAAGTCGGACGCTTAACCGACTGCGCCACCCAGGCGCCCCGAAAAATATTGTTTTAGAGTACATAAAATGTCTTTGGCCCATGTTGCCAGGCTCGAACGGCTTTATAATGGTTAACTCATTATATTATACTTAGACTTTTTTTTAAGTCAAGTTGATATATGTAGGTAAAATACTCCGTTTATGAGAGGAACCTGAAAGGAAAATAAGTCGTAAATGCCAACGTGGTTAACAACCGTGGAGGCAGGTTTTTCTCTTACCAGATTAAAGGAATGAGCTGCACATGGTGTGCATCCTACACACTTATTAATATCTTTAAAGAGTGCTAAGAGCCCTTTTCCTCACCTTTCCTGGCAGCCATGTTGCTGGACAAGACTGCATGAGTGTTTTCAACCACAGGTTACTATTGCCCAAAAGTTACTTTCCATTGTTGAATAAAGCCACGGGCTGTTTTCGAGTTCATCAAAATGTTTAAAGCTCTACATAGAGTTTTCGATCACAGCAGGAGAGAACAATAATGGCCAACTGATGAGCATTGGAGACCATCTAGCATAGAATCCGCAGCCAAGGAGCAGGGTTTGGTGTCTGGTTTATTTGTTAAGGCTTTCATTACGCATATATTTTCCTATTATTTCTAGTTGTCGTACGTTGCATAGAATGATCACACCTTTTGAGGGCTTTCAATGTATTCGTTAACTCTGAACACCCACCCACTGTACGTCAAGTCTGGATTCAATTACTGTTGCAAATAATTTATAAACACAACAGTATCTATGACCTTTTTCTGCCTTAGACTAAACTCCTAAGCGTATGACTACTTAAAATATTTTTAAACATCCTTTTGAGAAACATCTCTTTTACACATTTTATGTTCTCTTTGATTCTATATAAATATTGTTAGAATCAGGGGGCCTGGGTGGCTTAGTCAGATGGAACGTCTGACTCTGGCCCAGGTCATGATCTCACAGTTTGTGGGCTCGAGCCCCGTGTCAGGCTTTGCGCTGACAGTGTGGAGTCTGTTTCGGATTCTCTGTCTCCCTCCCTCTGCCCCCCCCCTCAAAAATAAACATTAATAAAATCTTTTTTTTAACATTTATTTATTTTTGAGACAGAGAGAGACAGAGCATGAACGGGGGAGGCGCAGAGAGAGAGGGAGACACAGAATCCGAAGCAGGCTCCAGGCTCTGAGCCATCAGCCCAGAGCCCAAGGCGGGGCTCAAACTCACGGACCGCGAGATCGTGACCTGAGCTGAAGTCGGACGCTCAACCGACTGAGCCACCCAGGCGCCCCTAATAAAATCTTTTAAATATTATTAGAATCACAATTGTGAAGGGAAAAAAAGTCTTTAAGTACTGAATGTCATTATTACTTTTTTGTTACAGGCCATAATGAAAGACCACAATCCTTGTTAAAGTCGATGAATCATACGGTAGTTCTCTTTTTAGCATTTTGAGCAACTTCCATACTGTTTTCCAGAGTGGCTGCCCCAGTTTGCATTCCCACCAACAGTGCAGGAGGGTTCCCCTTTCTCCACATTCTTGCCAACACCTGTTGTTTCTTATATTGTTGATTTTAGCCATTCTGACAGGCGTGAGGTGATATCTCATTGTAGTTTTGATTTGTATTTCCTTAATGATGACTGATGCTGACATCTTTCATGTGTCTGTTGGCCATGTGTATGTCTTTTTGGAAAAATTTCCTATTCGCTGGAAAACAGTAAGGAGTTTCCTCAAAAAGTTTTTAAAAAAATGAAATACCCTATGATCCAGCCATTGCACTACGAGGTATTTATCCAAAGGACACAAAAATACTAATTCAAAGGGATACATGCACCCCAATGTTCATAGCAGCATTATCTACAATAGCCAAACTACGGAAACAGCCCAAGTGTCCATCGACTGATGACTGGATAAAGAAGCTGTGGTTTATATATACAATGGAATATTACTCAACCATATAAAAGAATGCAATCTTGCCGTTTACAACAATGTGGGTGCAGCTAGACAGTATTATGCTAAGCAAAATAAGTCAGAGAAAGACAAATACCATATGATTTCACTCATATGTGAAATTTAAGAAACAAAACAAACAAGCAAAGAGACAAGAAGAAAGAGACAAACCAAGAAACAAACTCATGTTTTTTTTTTAAATATGAAATTTACTGTCAAATTGGTTTCCATACAACACCCAGTGCTCGTCCCAACAGGTGCCCTCCTAAAACATACCCTTAACTGTAGAGAACAAACTGAAGGTACCAGAAGGGAGGTGGGTGGGGGGGTAGGTGACATAAATGAGGGAGATTGAGGAGTGCAGTTGTATTGAGTACCAGGTATCGTATGGAAGGGTTGAATCACTATATTGTACCCCTGAAACTAATATCATACTGTATGTTAACTGACTGGAATTGATTTTTTTTAAGTTTTTTTTTTAACGTTTACTTATTTTTGAGACAGAGAGAGACAGAGCGTGAATGCGGGAGGGTCAGAGAAAGAGAGGGAGACACAGAATCTGAAACAGGCTCCAGGCTCTGAGCTGTCAGCACAGAGCCTGACGCAGGGCTCGAACTCACGGAGGTGAGATCATGACCTGGGCCAAAGTCAGACGCTTAACCGACTGAGCCACCCAGGCGCCCCTAACTGACTGGAATTTAAATAAAAACTTTAAAACAAAAGCAAAAACCTCTTCCAAAATATTAACCAATAAATAAATAAATAAAGTCCGTGAAGTCATCAACCTAAAGCTGCTGCCAACCTTCGTTGACTACACAAATTGTATTTGCTTTACTATTTTCTATTTCTTCGGTTTTTCATTTCCTCTTTTGCAGGGTCCTCATTCTCTCAATCTCTGTCTCTTTTGCTGTAATTTTAAAAACCTGTATTTTCTTGGCTCTCGTGACTGCCCTTTTCTTCACAATTTTGACAGCTTTGGTGACAATCCTGATGTAATAAGGCAGTTTTTGATGTCTTGAGGCTTTTGTGAATCTCCAGTTGAAGTCTTTGGCTTGCAAAAGGATATTTCCTTCCAGATACCTTTGAATTTAGAAGAGTAATTCTAAAAATATCTTGTTCCAAAAAACCTGAAGTTAAGACAAGGAGGAGCAACTCACCTGTATTTTTTAATTTGCTACTATATGGTGATAACCAGGAAAATGTGTAACTGAGTCGCTCCTGTTCCATACACTGGTTTCTTATGAATATGTGCAGGGAGTTTTGTCACTGGAACACTTGTGTGCTCTGACCGTATCACCGTGTTAGTGGTAAGTTTGCATGCCTAGTCTCCTAAACCACAAGACTTTGTTAGCAATAGATATGCCAGCAGGGCTAAGATGCCTTATAATACATTGGAATGCAAAAAATATACAGAATGCGCGCTCTGTCTCAAAAATAAGTAAATATTTTTCTTAAAAATAAAAGAAATATTCTTTGTACTATTGAAAAGTAACTTACTGTTTTGGAAATCTTTTAATAATTTCTATGGATAGGGCGCCTGGGTGGCTCAGTCAGTTAAGCGTCCAACACTTGAATTCCGCTCAGGTCATGATCCCAAGGATTATGAGACAGAGGTCCAAGGCAGACTCAGCTCTTAGCATGAGGACTGCTTAAGATTCTCTCTCTCTCTCTCTCTCTCTCTCTCTCTCTCTGTGTGTGTGTGTCTCTCTCTGCCCCTCCCTTGCCCATGCTCTCTCTCTCTCTCTAAAATAAAATAAAAATTTTTTCTGTTGAGATAAAGCATCATTCTAGAATGAGCCACTCCGTTTTTTTCATACACTGAAGCTATTTAAATGTCACTCTCAACCTTTGCAGAATGGCTCATTTCAGAGTACTTCAGAGACCTTAGGCTTCCTTTAGGAATTCTACCTATATAGCGGTGCATTGTTCTTATTTTCCATCCAAATTATTTAGCCAAATCTATTTATGACTATGTCTCTGAGCCAGTGAAGTAAAATACTTCAAATATTCTACTTGAGATGTGATCTGTAATGTATACTCTCATACACTGTTAGTGGAGATATTTTTTTTTTAACGTTTATTTATTTTTGAGACAGAGAGAGACAGAGCATGAACAGGGGAGGGGCAGAGAGAGAGAGAGAGGGAGACACAGAATCTGAAGCAGGCTCCAGGCTCTGAGCTGTCAGCACAGAGCCCGACGCGGGGCTTGAACTCATGAACTGTAAGATCCTGACCTGAGCCGAAGTCGGATGCTTAACCGACCAAGCCACCCAGGCGCCCATGTTAGTGGAGATATAAATTGGCAGTAGCCCAACGTCAATTTGAAAACAACTACCAGATTTGAAATATGTATAACACATATTAATTTTATAATTAGAATTGTTTTTTAAAGAAGTAGCTTTTCCCAATTTAACCTTCAGGGTGAACGGGTACAGGGTCTCTGGGTTCAAGGACCTCATACTTTAAGGGTGAAGGAGAAAAGAATGATAACACCTGCTCTTTACTTACATAGAGCATATTTTTAAATATTGGGGTGTATTTTCATAATTTAAATATGAATTATAATCCACAGTTTTAACCCACACAGAAAGTGTGAGCAGTCTACAAAATTTTGAAATTGGCTTAATGCTACCTTTTTGATATTGAAAATAATTGTGTATTAAATGTAAATAAACCCTCAAACTAAGAATAAATGAGTTGTGGGGCGCCTGGGTGGCTCAGTCGGTTGAGCGTCCGACTTCAGCTCAGGTCGTGATCTCACAGCTAGTGAGTTCGAGCCCCGCGTCCGGCTCTCTGACGACAGCTCAGAGCCTGGAGCCTGCTTCGGATTCTGTGTCTTCCTCTCTCTGCCCCTCCTCCGCTCATGCTCTGTCTCTCTCTGTCTCAAAAATAAATAAACATTAAAAAAAAAATTTTAAGAATAAATGGGTTGTTGTACTATTCACAATATTTCTTTTCAAATTATTTTGTTTATTTTGTTTAATGTTTGTTCTTGAGGGAGAGAGAGAGAGAGACAGAGTGTGAGTGGGGGAGGGGCAGAAAGAGAGGGAGACACAGAATCTGAAACAGGCTCCAGGCTCTGAGCTGTCAGCACAGAGCCCGACATGGGCCTTGAACTCACAAGCCATGAGATCACGACCTGAGCTGAAGTCCAACGCTTAACCGACTGAGCCACCCAGGTGCCCCTTGTTTATTTTTTTAATGTTTATTTCTTTTCAGAGAGAGGAGTGTATGCACAAGCGAGGGAGGGGCAGAGAGAGAGGGAGAGAGAGAATCCCAGGCAGTCTCTGCAGTCATGAACTGTGAAATCATGACCTGAGCCAAAATCAAAAGTCCGACGCCACCCAGGCACCCTAACTTTGTTTTTTTTAAGTTTTATTAACTTAAGTAATCTCTGCACCTGATATGGAGCTCAAACTCATGACCCTGAGATCAAGAGTCACATGCTTCTCCGACCTAGTCAGCAAGACCCCTATTTTGTTTATTTTTGAATGGGTAATACATGTATATGATACAAAATTCAAATGTTACAAAAAGACTATAGAAAAGTCTCTCTCTCACCCTGGCCTCAGGACTTATAGTTCCTCTCCCCGGAGGCAACCACGGTTAGCAGTTCTTGGGTAGCTTTTCAGATATATTTTGTGAATGTATGGATACATTTCTTTCTCTTTTTTTCTGGCACAAAGAGTAGTTCATTCTATATGCTATTCTGCATGTATCTTAAGAATTAATTCTCAGCGGTGTTAGTGGCTGCGTTCAATTGCAAGGACGTAGCATTCTTCAAATAATCTTCTATTAATGGACATTGAAGTTGTTTCTGACCTTGTACAATTATAAACAACATAGCAGTCTATAACCTTGTGCATGTGCCATTTCTTTGTGTGTCGATATACATCTGCAAAAAAAAGAATTTCTAGAGGAGGAACCGTTGGGTTAAAGGATATGTGCAACTATAATTTTCAATAGATATTTCCCATTACTCTCCATGGAGATTGTACTGAATGACATTTCCACCAGAAATGTGCTTCTTTCCTCACTCTAGACAAAGCAATGTATGATCACATTTTTATTTTTGACAGTATGGTAGGTTTGAAAAAATGGTATCTCATTGTATTTTTACATTTTTCTAATTATGAGGAAGGGTGAACATCACTTAATGTGTTCAAGAACAACATTTACTTTCAAGATTAACTACATGGGGGCACCTGGGTGGCTCAATCGGTTCAGTGTCTGACTTTGGCTCAGGTCATGATCTCGCAGTTTGTGAGTTCGAGCCCCACGTCAGGCTCTGTGCTGACAGCTCGGAGCCTGGAGCCTGCTTTGGATTCTGTGTCTCCCTCTCTCTCTATTCCTCCTCGGCTTGCACTCTGTCTGTCTCTCTCTCTCTCTCTGTCTCAAAAATAAATAAATAAGTAAATATTTTTTAAAAAAGATTCATTACATAAAGAGTAGTCAATATTTCCTTCTAAATTTGATTAGATTTTCCCCCCCTCAGTGAAAAAAACCCCTCCCTTTGGGTTGCAACTTTATATTGTCTACCATTTAACTAACCTACTAAATAAATAAATAGATAAATAAACAAACAAATAAATAATAAATCACTACAACATCTTAGAATATAAAAGCAGGGTTTTTCTACCTTTCTGCAAGAATTCAAAAGTTTACGTTTGAATTTACAGCAAACATGGAAATTTTCACTCAAATTTTCTATTAGTAAGGTTGGAAATCCCCATAATATATAAATCCTTAATTTTAATTGTTTTTTATAACTCAGTGTCAAAATGCAAAACATATATACCTTAATGAAAAAAATGTTTTTTCTTTAAAACAATAGCTGCCCGTGGGTAATGGGTACTGAGGAGGGCATCTGTTGGGATGAGCACTGGGTGTTGTATGGAAACCAACTTGACGATAAATTTCATATTAATAAAAAATAAATAAATACATAAAAATTAAAAAATAAAACAATAGCTGCCGTATTATCCAGTAATGAATAAACAAACTCCGAAGACTAAGAAAATATTTCCTAATGAAAGCTTATCGTTAGGGACTTTCTTATATGATTATTGATAAGTACTGTAAATACAGTATAAAAATTTTTTTAAGATTTTATTTTTAAGGGGCACCTGGGTGGCTCAGCCGGTTAAGTATCCAACTTCAGCTCAGGTCATGATCTCATGGTCATGAGTTCGAGTCCAGCATTGGGCTCTCTGCTGTCAACGCAGCGTCCTCTTCAGATTCTCTGTTTTCCCCCCTCTCTCTGCCTCTCCTTCCACCTCTCTCTCCCTCTCAAAAATAAATAAGCATTAAAGAAAAAAGTGTTTATTTTTAAGTAATCTCTACACCCAATATGGGGCTCAAACTCACAAGCCTGCGATCAAGAGTCACATGCTCTACCGACTGAGCCAGCCAGGCGCCCCAAATACAGTATAAGTTTAAGGCAGCGTTCATAAATAGCATGTTTACATTGTTGCTAGTGTTCTGATACCAAAGTAAATAAATATTGTAGGGGCGCCTGGGTGGCTCAGTTGGTTAAGCATCCAACTTCGGCTCAGGCCACGATCTACAGTTCGTGAGTTCCAGCCCCACGTCGGGCTCTGTGCTGACCGCTCAGAGCCTGGAGTCTGATTCTGATTCTGTGTCTCCCCCTGTCTCTGACCCTCCCCCATTCATGCTCTGTCTCTCTCTCTCTCTCTCTCTGTCAAAAATAAATAAACATTACTAAATAAATAAATAAATAAATAAATATTGTAAATGGATATCAATTGTTTCTCTCTGTTCTGTGTCATTTCAAAGTCAACATTAAATTATCTGTCCATCATTGCTATAAAAGTGAATTTTACTCAATAATACCTAGCGCTTGAAATGTGTCAAAAATCTTGGGACTCTCCCAGTTTGTATTGATCATACGGAAATTAGTATCTTAGAGTTGTATCCAGAGTTCTTAAGTATCATTTCTTTGGAAAATTAGTCTGTCTTCTCCCTATTTCCCACCCACCCCATAAGCCTCACCCAGAGAAATAACTCTCTCAAGTTATAGATAGGGGATGCCTATTAATCAATCCGCTGGTCACTGGAGTGAAAGATGTCGCTGCCAGATCCTCTGATGCCCTGTATAGTGGCACAGACTTCTGGAATTGAAAGGGAGCCAGATCAAGGAGTCATTTAATCCAGACCTCTCTCTTCCTGCAAGGCTCTGCCTGAAACGTCTAAGACAGATGGTTTGTCCTTAAAATTCACCAGGGACAGAGATTCCACAATATTACTCTGGAGCCTTTTCTAATGTTTAATCACTATTTCTGTCAAGTCAGTTTAAGCTCTTTTCTGCTAGTTTTCCCTCTGCAGACGTGGAAAACAGTTGGTCAGCGACCTCTACATAATCACCTTTTCTGTGTGAAAAGACACTTGCCAAGGTGCCCTTCAGCCTTGTCTTTAAATTATATAGTTTATTTTCTATCCATTTGAATGGCAACATTTTAGCTCATCAATCATTTGGATTATGTTTCATTAAACTCTTCCCATTTGTTCTACATCACTCCTAACTTAGTATTATAATAAGCTCCTTAATTGTGATGTGTGTTTATAAATTTTAATCATTGTAGGACAAAATAACTACACTTTTACTTATTCACTAGGCAACTATTTTTTGAGTATTTTTTGCCAGCAAGAAAAAGATAGGCAAATCTCCTTCTCTCTTATAATATGTACTCTAATAGAAGAAATCAAGAGTAATTAAAAATGGATCTATAATATAACATTTTGATAAGAAAAAATTCTCCTCTAGTAATTAGAGAAAGGTCAGACTGCTGTGCTAGCGACCCAACAATAGCTAACTGGTTTGAAAAAGAGGTTTACTTCTTCTTTTTTTTAATTTTTTTTAACGTTTATTTATTTTTGAGACAGAGAGAGACAGAGCATGAACGGGGGAGGGGCAGAGAGAGAGGGAGACACAGAATCGGAAGCAGGCTCCAGGCTCTGAGCTGTCAGCACAGAGCCCGACGTGGGGCTCGAACTCGCGGACCGCGAGATCGTGACCTGAGCTGAAGTCGGACGCTTAACCGACTGAGCCACCCAGGTGCCCCGGAAGAGGTTTGCTTCTTACCTAACAGTCCAGTATGACTGCTTTGGGTCACCAACAACCTCGGCTCCGTGAAGTCATTCAGAGACCCCAGTCCTTCTACCATCTTCCATCATCAGACCTTAGGTCACTGTCATTCATTATCTTTATAGTATAAGCTGAGTCACTCTGAGTTCCAGGCAGCAGGGAGGAGAAGGACAATATGGGTGGAGCTAACCTCGGCTCAGAAGTGGCACACATCACTCACACTGTTTATTGAAGAGAACACAGCTGCAGGGCCACACTTGGCAAAGAAGGCTGGGAAATGTAGCCTAATGTACCTTGTAGGTAGCCTTCCGTGGGCTTCCATATTCTCTTCCATAGAAGAGAATAGATTTTAGGGGACCAGATAGAGTGTTGCAAACACTATCAACGTTTCTTCCCAATATCTGCAGATCCCTTTTTACCTCTTTGTGTGTTTCTGCTTCGAACAGCGAACAATGGGCTATTTTTTGGAAGATGCCCTGGGGAAACTGGATCTCACTGTACCAACACTGGAAAGTGCCTAGGAATTTACTTCTCCCCACCCAGCTTCACCCAAGAGGGACTGATAGGTGCAGGAGTATGAAAGACCCTCTCTTTTACCCTCTGGTCAAGACAATTCTGAGGCATGGCTTCATTCCAGAGCGCCCACGCAGGCACAAGTAAAGCTACCCTGTGAGTTGGCCTGACATTCATTCTTGCTTGGCTGTCTTCTCTTCCCTGTCCTGCTTTCCACATCCCCTTACTTGGTTCCCCCAGGAGTACTTTCTTAATAAGTCACTTGCATATGAATCCTCATCTGATGACCTGCTTCTAGGAAACCTGATAAAAGACACAAGGTGAAGGTTTAAAGGCGCTGGATCATTTTTAGTAGCTTCAAACGTAAGATCAAAAGGAGTATTTGGACAAGTATGAATGATTTAGATCGTACCTATCACTACTACTACGGAAAAACGAACTAAAGTGTGTATTTTTCTTGTTTTGCTAGGGTCACATTCACATATATAAATTTAGCTTTTGTGATGGGGATATCTACTACCTGTTCACAAAATGAATGCGTTTGGAGGTGCCTGGGTGGTTCATTCTATTAAACAGCCCGCTCTTGATTTTGGCTCAGGTCATGATCTCACATTTGATGTCATGGAGCCCCACTTAGGGCTCCATGTTGACAGGGGGGAGCCTACTTGGGATTCCTTCCCACGATCTCTCTCTGCCCCTCCCCTGCCCTCATCTCTCTCTCTCTCTCTCTCTCTCTCTTTCTCAAAATAAATAAGCTTAAAAAAAAAGTGAATGCTTTTGTATCTTAACTCTATATTGCCACAGTAAGCTTCGTAAGAGCGATCTTCTAATTGGATCTTTGAACATAAAGGGAGTACATTTAAGTGAATAGAGTCAATGGACAACAAATGTGCTCAGCGATACTCAGCCCCGGGGAAACCAACAGAAACAGCATTTCAGAACACAGGATGGTTAACTAAAACACTGAAGAGTGACATCTTTCTGTGGGCTAGATATATCACAAATAACTGTTTTGGACAAGCATACTGGGGGAACTGGAGAGAGGACTTTAGAAGGAACAATTGGCAGAGTGCCTGGGTGGCTCAGTCGGTTAAATGTCTGACTTTGGCTCAGATCATGATCTCATGGTTCGTGGATTCGAGTGTCAGTACAGAGCCCACTTGGGATCTTCTGTCCCCCTCTCTTTCTGCCCCCCTTCTCACTCTCTCTCAAAAAATAAACATTAGGGGGGCCTGGGTGGCTCAGTCGGTTGAGCATCCAACTTCGGCTCAGGTCATGATCTCATGGTCCATGAGTTCGAGCCCCGCGTCGGGCTCTGTGCTGACAGCTCAGAGCCTGGAGCCTGCTTCGGATTCTGTGTCTCCCTCTCTCTCTCTGCCCCTCCCCTGCTCATGCTCTGTCTCTCTCTGTCTCAAAAATAAATACAAACATTAAAAATAAATAAATAAACATTAAAAAATAATATCAAAGTATGTCAATATTAGACTTATTTATGTATTGCAGAATTACTAGCTTTGTAAGAAATTGTAGTTGACTCAGAAGTTTTTAAAAATAGGTTTCTAATTTAAAGTATCACCTTTGATAAACACAAAAATCAGGAAATGTAGATGCTACTTAAAGTAAAAATAACTTACATTGAGATTACCATTCTATGAATTTTACCCTCCAGGAGTCCCGTAGACTTGTCTCAGGCAGCTTTGTAGTTCTGATCAGTTACAATTGTAAATTCATTATTGTGCTTATTTGATCAATGTCTGTCTCTCACACTGAACGATAGACCTCTGAGGGCAGTTTTGGATTACCTTTATATCCTCAGCATCAAATACAATGCTACATAATAGGCACTCAAAAAATTTTTGACTGAAAAAGATTAATGAACATATTAACACAGAATAATTTATATTACATTTCAATCATAGCATCTTCGCCATTTAAAATGCATGGTGCAAGTATTATTATTTATTACTCTGTAAATTAAAGAGAATAGATAATACAAATGATTTTTGTCCATAGAAAGGCAGACAAATTACCTCCAGTAGAAGGCAATTGATTATTGCTCTCTGTATAGATCAGTTTTGCATCTATTTGTAAATGTATTTTAACTTCCCATATTCCCACATGTATGTAGTTCTTTGAATTCTCTTTGTAACATTCTACTGTTTCCCTCACTAATTAATGCATTAAATAAAATATTTGGTCTCTAAAATGAACATTTTAGATTTGTGCGAGTCATGGTTTTATCTTCTTTTAGAAATATCCTTTAACATCTTAATAATACCTTAAAAACATCTTTAATAACGCTAATGGCTCACTCTACACAAAAAATATATTGAGAACGAACTACACGAAGAGCACTGTGCAAGGCTAAGCACATTAAACAAGTGCAGGAACTGAATATCTTCATAACACTTCTTTAAAGAATTTACTAGTCAAGCTGCAAAGAGCTTAGTAAAAGAAGTATTCATACATATTTTGCTTTTCATCATTCTTATTAGCTCATGTAACCACAAAGTACCAACACTGCATTCTATCATGGGGACCCAGCCCCCATTCCCTGGGATTTGCATGCTACAGAAATATTTTACACAGACCATCCATATGATTTTTTCCAACGGTTCTGGTTTTCAGTTAAATTCATTCTTTTCTGTTTCTCTTGTTGTTATTGTTTTGCTCTATTTTATATAGTTTTCATAACAGAAAAATTACTCATAGTTAGAAAAAGAGATAGTTCAAGCATTGGAATGCCAACTCCATACATGTTTCAAAGAGTGCAAAAGGTTGTATTTCAGGAGGGTACTAAAATTACATATGATTTTTTTTTTCAAACAAATGCCAAGAACTGTATCTGCTAATAAGTTTTGCCCAGCTTGGAAACCAAACTCAGCCACATAGTATGAGAATGCCAGATATACGACAATAAATATTTTTGGCATAGTTTCAAAGCTACATAATGCCAGACATAGGCATGTAAAAGTAATGGCAAGAACTACAAAGATTATAAAAGAAATAAAGTCACAGTTCGTAATTCATATGATTATGTTCAATAGCAGGCTTAGACAGCTTTTCACATAATAAGATCCACATGTAAAAGCATCAGCTTATTTTACTCAGAAAAAGATAACAAATATTAAAATGGCTTTTAAAAGTAAAATTTTGTTGAGAGCTTGTAAATGTATTTTTGCAAGCTAAAGGAGAGTAGCTTAAATTGGGTTTTTCTGTGTTTGTTTCTATTTAGATACCCAACCTCTGCTTCCCTTCTGTCACACAGAAAAATTAAGTAAAAAAAGAGAATGCAATCTCAAAGACTGGACCGACTTTTAAATATTGTCACTATAATCAGCGTATTAAAACTGGAGTTTAGGGAAAACGCCATTCCCCTAAAATTAAATTGTCCCTCGCATTTAGAGAAAGGATGAAGGAAATATAGTTGTCAGATGCTGAACCTGGATTTGACTACTGGGTACAGATTACGGGGAGCAGAGCCCAAGTGACTAAACTATTCCAGAGCAATCCCACTGCCACTCTACATCACAAGATGAAGCATATCTAAGGCTGGTTTTTAAGTGCAGATATTCTAGCAAACGTTGGGTGCTACTCGGGACATTTTATTTTAGACTCGGAGAAATCAAGCTAAATTGAGTTTGTGGTGCGTTTGATTTCCAGAGATAAAAGAAAGCACGCTTTTGTGTTTTCCTTCTGTTTAATTTATAGATTAGAAGTGGCCAGCCATCAGGGTGGGCTAATGAAAAGCAAGACCAAGGGGAAATGCTAGTGAAAGAAGGATGGAAGAAACTGTAGAATCTGAGATAAACTGTCAGTCCCTTGGGCAAGATAAGCCAGAACACCACAGTGCCAAGAGCAACCGTCTCGGGTTTCAGTTCTCAGTCACAAGCAACACTGCGAACTGAGGTTTATTTTCTAAAAAGGAATTTTATCAGGGTAGAAGATAATAATTTAGTAGGTGAGCCAAAAATAGTCACATTTTAAGATTTTATATTAAATACGTTAGAATATGTTTGTCAGTACTACAGGTCTGTATTGTGCTGAATTTGAATTTGGTTGTGTAAAATGTAAAAAACAAAATGCTTTTGTTTCTTTTCAACCCAGTATAGGTTGGATAATGTAGGATAAGTTATGTGGCATCTCTTCTCTAACAACTATCATGAAAAAAAAATAATGTTTTGCAAACACGTATTTTCCTCAGTTCCAAGTTTTGCATGAAATTTTTGAATACCTCTCTAACAACGCAGCGTTTACATCGAGTACATGTGCAAGGTATTGGCGGTGATAGACGATTTCGTTTCCATGTGGGTGAAAATGTTTGTTGCAAAAAGACACGTTCAGATTGAGTTCTATCTCCATTTACACACGGATCCCTTTAATGGATGTTGAGAGTTTTGATTTAGAACTTTTAATAGGCTCGTTTACATTTTGCAAATCTCTACCTTTGAAATAAAAATGCAGTGACCCACCCATCTGCAGACAATTAAGACCAGCAGCCAAGTATAAAAGGGTGGAGAACTTTTAATGGGTGTTTATAGATTGGAAGCACCGACCCCCTTTTAAATGAAAGAGGCCTAAGAAGAAATAGTAAGTGTTAAGGATAACCATGAAATTCATTTAACCCCCCAAGCAGAAGATCTGTTATCAAAGAATTGGCAGGACTCTATGCCTTCCAACTTAAGGTTCTTAGCTTAAGTACTTAGCAAAAGTACTCAGAAAAGAAATATCTTATTTAGAAGTGTCTTGATTATAATTTCTCAGCTGCTTTAAGGTCAAAACACAAGCCCACAGGAAGACCAACAGTAAGGTATGTGATATAAAAACAAATATTTCCATAAAATCTTTGCCCTAGCAAAAAGAGAAATTCTTGGTAGGTTCAAGGTGGGAATTTAGGGAATAGTATTTTTTTACAGGAAATACTGGTTAGGCGTTTTATATAGGGGGTTCTGCATTTGTGAAAGGATAATTTGCTCTAAAATATGTGGGCAACCAGCCTAAATTCTCTAATTGAGTAGTTTGCTCATAACCCCAGGCCATTAGGTGAATGTAAACTGTTACAGGCTTAGTAAGAAAATAGTCCCATTAGGATTTTTGTATTTGTATGTGGTTGTGGGCTAGAGTAACTGTTTCCAAAATCATGGATTAATGAAAGGCTCTTTTTTCTGAGTTTGCAAATACCAGCTTTGAAATGCTCAAACTCAAATTAAGGCAAAGATTCTTTCTTTCGTTGTTGTTTTGGTTTGGTGTGTTTTTTGTTTTGTTTTTTTTACAGTTAAAAAAATTTTACAAGATCCAATTTCAGCTATCAGTTCCATTGTTCGTTATCTAAGGAAAATTAGAGATACTTAACTGACTGGTTGTTAATAAAGGACAACAGCCATATCATCTTTGATACTGCTATTCAAATCCTTTGCTCATGTCCTAAAATTCCCCTCATTGGTCACTGCCAAGAAACTTGACACACAGAAAATGGGTATGACCTCTTGAAAATAAAGACGGGTGCAGAAATTCAAGAAATGTGTACATATGTTTCATTTGGTGCTTGTCCTGCGTAGAAGCTCGCATTTTTGTGAAGGAGAAGACAACTTTATGTGCCGTTTCTTGCATCCAATCTTGGGCTCCTCTCTCTTAATGCATCTCTTCAACTAAAGTCCGTTTTCTTTCCTGTTCCCCAATCCCCGTCACCGTGTTACCATCGCGCTGCTTCTTACAAAGCATAGTTTACTTGTATAGCCCAGAGCGGGGCAAGAAAGGACTATGTCATATTTCTTCAAATCAATAACTGTCGATGCAGAAGAAATACAGTCAGAGGAGGAAAAGATCTGACCGAACAGATCAGATCAATTTAATAGACATACTCAAAAGTAAGATAATTCATGTGTCTTTTGCATGTCTCCATAACCCCACTGGGTACTAATAAGGCTGGGGGGATGAGTATCACATCAAATCTTCTTTTAGAAACTGAGTTACATGAGAACTCTTCTTAGCAATCAAAGAAATAACAAAATCACAGTTACAGCCCAACGCCAATCTCTTACGCCACCTGGGGCAGCGCTTGGCGTTTTCATAGGCTGTCTAACTTTTTACTCTGTCAGGTTTCCTTTTTTCCGTTTTAAAATTTCCTATTTCAAAACACACCAGTACAGCCATACCATAAATATAACCTAAATAGTTTGGCTGGCAAATCAGAATAACGTGATATGGAAGGAAATGTCTTTTAAAAAAATTTTTTGAAGAAGATACTAAAGCAGAATTGTTCTGAAATGACTTGTGAGAAGTGAGATATTAAACTCACAGGCATAGGAGTGTGTGAAAAAAAGAAGGGATCTTAAGAGAGCCTTGCTTTACGGTGAAGGTAGGTTTAAATTCCATACCTTGAAAGAATGTACTAAAGATTTCCAGAATAGTTCGATAGTTTTGAAGAGCTTTCTTAAAAACTTTCTGTAAGATATAACAAAGAGATTGTATTTATTATCTTCTTTGGATTGAGACTGAAGCTATAATACTCGAATGATAAACTTTAGGCAAGTTGAGAGATGAGATTTGCTAAAAGGACTGATGATAAAAGAAATACGAATTGATCCTGGTAACAACCAAATGGAGAAAAAGAATTTCTCTTTGAAATTCTTCCCTTAATTTCTCACTGTCAAAAATAATAATACTATAGAGAGGAAAGGCAGTGATTCATCAGATTCTTTCACCTACCGCTTCCTAAAAAAGATTTTCTTTTATTTTTTGAAGTTATCTCTACTTAAACGGAGGGGATCGAACTCACAACCCCAAGGTCAAGAGCTGCACGCTCTACCACTGAGCCAGCCAGGTGCCCCTCACATACCACTTTCCCAATACTTTTAATACCAGCATAACTATGAATTGTGTTAAGAGCAAAATGAAAATAGGTGTTTTTGTGGAGAACAATCCCACTTGAAGTGACCAAAGGACACAGTAAAATGTCAATGATAGCTGAGACCTAAAAAAGAAAAATCCATAAATATACACATAAAATTAGAAGCTACCTGCCTGTAAAGATGCTTCAAGAGGATTCCTAGATGATCCCTCAGAAGAGATAGAGGTGGAATTTTTAAAGATACAGGTGAACTTCATTTTAAATAAATGTCCCATATCTCTTAGTTCCATCTGGTACATACAATGCCTTTAATAAACGTGTTTTGAATGAATGAGAAAGAAAGAAGAAAAGCAAGCCCGTTGAGACACAACATCTCTTCCGTGAGCAAGAAAATACTCTGTCTAAATGTTTGCTCTCTCAAGTTTACTAAAACATGGTGGAAAACAGGTTTCTGGTAGATAACTGTTGAAGTTGGGGTGGGGGGAAGATTTCATTATGGCATTCTCTCTTTGGTATACGTTTGATATTTTTCATAGCAAACATTTTAAAAATGAGGAAATGGACTCTACGTTTTAGAGACTAGATAAGTCGACATTTGCAAAATTCATATTTAGTAATCCAAACTTGGAGATCATTGTGGAATTTCTTCCCTAGGAAAGATTTGCCGGGGGGAAGGAATAACAACGTGGCATGTGCTCTGTCTAGTGACAGTGAAGCGAGAAGGCAGAACGAGGCAGAAAGGGAAGTGAGGAGGGAGGGGCAAGGCACCGTTTTAAGTGTGGCGGCTATTTTAACATTACAAGACTTTGTTCTTCTTGATGCTTCACCACCTCATTAACCTATGTGTCATTCTGAAGTATTTTGCCATGCTCTGATGATCAGAGACTCACTCGCTAACAACACAACGTTCTAAATGCGAGCTCGTCCCCGAGTCGTGGTGAATTAATTTTCAATTAGTTTTCATTAATGAACTTCATTTTTATGGGTCTGATTGCCGTCCCGGCTTCGAGAAATTCAGCAAGCACTTTGGTGGGGGGGGGGGGGGTAGGGAACAAGTTATGGAGTCAGGAATATCCTGGGTCCTTCCCGTGAGACCTTACTTCAATCATTGGCCAAAACAAACAAACAAACAAAATGCCTAAATTATACATCAGACATGTACCAAGAGAACCCACGAATCTTCTCGGAGGTCTTCAGAGGTAAGTTCTATTGCTAGCTGTGGCTGGTGTCTGCCTTGTACCCCAAAACCATGCTCAAGAAGGGAAAACATCAGGTGTAAGTAGAAAAAACTCTGGGTGCACCACTCTTTCTATGCTTTAGTTTCCTTTCATGGGAAAGGTTTATCCAGATTGTCCAGATCCAAATGACTATTATGAGTCCATAATAGTTGGCAAATAATTACAAATAAATTTAATACAGAGAGACAAACTACGTAGTAAAACCGATGTTCTTGGATTGTTAATGAAGGACTAGTAGCCTGGGTAACATGCCCGCAAACCAAAATCCCAGCAGCTTCTCAGGAAAAGTGTGATGCTCTTGGGCCAAAAGACAATAAGTTTCTATGCTCTTTCCATTTCCATTTTAAAAACCTGCAACTGAGAGCCGTGAGATACTCACCACCCACAGCCTAAGACTTTGCCTTTATAAAATTTAATGCACATTTTTCTTCCTTGTGATTTTTTCCATGAAAAACGAAGTTTGTTGAGAGCTTAATCCTTTGGTGTCAGCTCTCAAAGAGGCACATATTTTAAAGTACACTCTGACTGTAGAATTATAAAAAGGTATTTAATTCCATCTTACTTTACTTACTCAAAAGTAAATAAAGCTCAGGGCACCTGGCTGGCTCAGTCAGTAGAGCATGCAACTCTTGGTCTTGGGGTTGTGAGTTTGAGCCCCACGTGGGATGTAGAGATTACTTAAAAATAAAATTTTTATAAATAAATAAATAAATAAGGCGCACTTATTTCTTAGTTAATGGTGTTAATTCTTCCCTTCACACAGAAATGATTATTTCAGCTTTCTTTCAGTAGGCATTTATTGAGTGCTGATTGATTCATAACACTGAGATCTTCAAGATCATATCTAAAAAGCAAAACAAAACCAAAAAACTAGAAGATGGGGTCCTGTTCTGGTGAAATTATAAAGGAGGTGAATGACGAAAGAGGAACGCACGAAACCATAGAATAGCGACAAAACAGCAGATGGGTGCAACACAATTCAGTAGAAATTATAAGGGGACATGCCCAGGGCATGTACAATAAGGCAAATTATGATGGCCATAAACCTTAGCTGGTGTTTTATTGTCTTTATTTACTTTCTTCATCAGAAGCAGTTTCTCTGCATTGCTGATCACTTATTATGAAAACAAACTCAGATTTCAATTCTTTTTAAATGAGTGGTATCTTCTAAATGGAAGCATTTTCTGACAGTCAGTTCTTTGCCCACAGAGAGGTATAAAAATAAAATTGGGGATCTTCTGTGATGATAGAAAGACAATGACTTCCACAAAAATCAGCAGAAGCTAGAAACGTAAAAGACTTTATTATGTTCGTCACTTTTAAATACCTGGAACACCACGGTACAAATTAGAATCCAATCTGTAAAAAAGAAAAAGAATGATAGATAATAAAACTGCATTCTTCATGTACAGGAACAAAACTAATCCTCAAAAGAAGTAGGTGGCACATTAGTTGATACGATGAATTAAGGACAATTTGTCCAAGCGTTTAGAAATGTTTATTCTTGAATAAGCGTACGTGTTTTTAACAAAATACTGCCTAAGTAACTGATTATGAACTTAAGGTCTAGAGTCTGATGATGGTGTAGTAAAGAGAGGTCAGGTTTTACAGTCAGACAGACCTAAATAAATCCCATATCTGACATTTATGAACAGATTCCTGGACAAGTTTCTCAACTTCTCTGAGCCTCAGTTTCATTATTGGTAAAGTACAAATAATAATAATGCCTACATTAGAAGGATTTGGGTGAGGTTTAATTGGGATAACTCATATAAAAGGTTTTGCACGTGGTAAGCACCCAATAAAAATGAACTATTGCTATGATATATACTCGAGTAAACATTTGGAAGCAAGAAAGGCTCTAGGAGGATAGGGAGTTACTTTAAAAAGTTACCCCAGCGGGGTATATAAAATACTTTTATTAAAAACCACTAAAAAGTTTGGATATGTAACCAAATGAGAACGACGTGGCTTCCATTACTTAGACTACCAGGTGGTCGATTCAAAGCACTGATGACACGTTATCAGTTTCCAAATCTCAACTTCTGGCACAAAAATCGAGTATTTAGTATTATTTGCCTTCATAATTCCACAGAAACACCAGACTATTGGGTTCTAGCTTTTGTCCTAAACTCTCCTGAGTTAAAGTCAACAATAATATACATGTCCTGTGTCTTCCCGTGAGTAAAACATAAGTGGATATATGTGGTCTTATTAGGTCAGTTGGGAAAATAAAGTCCCCTGCAACCATGCACCTGTTTTCTACATGTTCTAATGTGCGAAATGTCAGCTTCCGTACAGGAACCGCTGTGAAACTAGGCTCGTAAGTACATTTTCCTAAACTCAACATAATAATGCTTTTTCTTACATGATACAGGTTTTTCCAAAACATTGAAGGACTTTTGCAGGATTCTCTAAGCGTAGTCATAATGTTCTTATAAGGTGGATGATTTTTATGACTCTAGTATTTTTTTTAGACATAGCCACACTGTAATAGCTGCAAGTCAAATAGTATTACCATAAAAAGGCAAGGAGAGAGAATTGAGTAAAATTATAATTCTGACTCTGCAAGATACTTTTAAAAATGAGCCATCTTACCTATGGTAAAATAATAGAATGGCATTGCCCCCATTTTACCCTTGTAAAATGTTAATTATTTTGTTTTCATATTTTTAGAATAGTAAGACATGTACATAGTTACCAAAGTTTTAAAGTTCAAAAGGATATGCTCCCCTCACTGATCTCCCAATTAAACTTTGTTCTTAAGTTGGGGGATCTATGCAGTCGTGCAGAATATAAATGTAATTTTACGTTGATTTTACCTAATATATCAACAATAGATGGTGGATAGATAGAATTTACATCTGCCTTAATAATATAGTATATATTATTATGTTATATATTGCATTTTATAATATTAGTTAATAATGTAGTATATTAAGGGGCGCCTGGGTGGCGCAGTCGGTTAAGCGTCCGACTTCAGCCAGGTCACGATCTCGCGGTCCGGGAGTTCGAGCCCCGCGTCGGGCTCTGGGCTGATGGCTCAGAGCCTGGAGCCTGTTTCCGATTCTGTGTCTCCCTCTCTCTCTGCCCCTCCCCCGTTCATGCTCTGTCTCTCTCTGTCCCAAAAATAAATAAACGTTGAAAAAAAAAAAAAATTAAAAAAAAAAAAAAATAATGTAGTATATTAAATCAGAAGTAAATTAACAAATAGAACGTAAGTTACTGCAAGTCTTTTGTGACTTTTAGCTTTGAAGAAAACCTCTAGCATGAAAGTCTATTGGACTGCAAAAAGACCATGAAGAAAAGCTATGAAAACCATTTCACTTAGGGTGCTATTTATATAAAGTCAAAGGAGAATCGCAGCACACACGGTAAGCTCCTATCTGGCCGGACCCAAATAACTAGAATTCTTTGTAGTCACAGGCAGTGATTACTCATGCTTCCATAGAGGGCCCTACGCCTCTGCAAGACGCGAGTGCCTTCTGAAGCACAAAGCAATTCAATCTTGACTTAGTCTTGATATTAAAGTCATCTTATTATATTCTATTTCCTTGAAATGTATGCCCCACAACTGAGAGTTTTATACGTGTGGCAATTGTTTTCTTACCCAGAGTATTACATTAATCATAATAGGTATTTCATTATCCTTCAATTCTTTAAAAAGAGGAGTTTCCTTTAAGTTTAACACGGATATAAGAGGACGCGTGGAGAGAAGGAAAGCTGATTTTTACCTCTGCAGCGTTATGAGTAAGATGTTTGTCCTTTGTCCCCACTCTTGACTGCATTATTATTAATATTGCTTTAGAGTATACTGAGCAATTTTATCCCTTTGTTATTGTTTTTCCAAATAATTACAGTGATGTGTTATCAAACATTCAGGTGTTTCTTAATAGATTTTGTTTCCAAAAACATAATATCTTGAATGCATATAAATGTATTTCAAATGATTAAAGTGCAGCTCTTAAGGTATTTTCTACAAGGAAAAATACTTGAAGTAAAAGCAAGTAATCGTGCTGAGATATCATAAATGCACATTGAACATGTATGGTACTCAGTTTTATAAGTAAACAATTTAATACTATTTACTGGGTTTTTTTACATAATTTCTTCAGAGCTAGTTACCTCCGTTTTTTTATATCCATTTTAATAATTATGTATTGTACATGGATTGAAAAACCACCTTAAAGTGTCTCTCCCTGAATCTAATTTGGAAGGTAAATTATTAACACAGAAAACTGTTTTTAGAGGTTCCTACTGAAAAATTTAAAAATGTTTTATGTGTGCTTTGCTTTGAGTTTTTAAAATGCTTCGAGCACACTATATTGTTCCATTATTAACTATTAAACTTTTTTATATTTATATGCACCAAAATTAAAACATTTCTGTTTTGACAGACAGAAACCAAAGGAAGCAAGGAAATGCACAATTAAACCAGAAAGATACTGTGTCATCCAGTACTCAGACACCACAGGGTATGTTAAGAGGGCCATTAAAACAGCATTCTGTTGTGTTACAATGACATATGGTAGGCTTCCAAAATTAACGGAGTATTTTGCTGCCTACTGGCTTGTATCACAGGCTTAATAGTCTGGGGTGGGAGGGGTGCGGTGGTGGGAGGGGGGGAGGTGTTTGGGGTTGGGTTTTTTTTGGCAGAGGGAGCACTTAAAATGTCTTCTGTGTTTTGATAAGTACTTTTGAGAGTTTGTGAAGCATTAATCTCTTTTAGATAAGTGATTCTGGTTAAGAAAACACTCAGAAATCTCATTTCTTTTGGGGTTTTTTTTCACAGTGCCCTCCTTTGCTCTATGCCTATTCACTCCTCCTTGTTGACTAGGGTAGACTCTCCGTTCTCCTCCTCTCAGCCAAACTGCATTTTTTGAAAGATGTTTTTTAAATATATAAGGGAAGGCATAAAGCTGTTTGGTTATGATATCGGTCGCTTGCACCTGATCTGGGTTGTGAGTTCCCCTTGACCTTTCACATATGAGGCAGCGTCTCCAATTTTGTTTAAGACACACAGGGTTAGCTCTGCCTCGGCACACCCCCGACACCCACAATGTAACTAGAGTCGCTCTCACTTAACTTCAGCTTTATACAATATTCAGTTTATGCCCTAGAATTTGTTCACTATATAAATCAGATTCCAGTACGTTTCCAAAATATGGAATGCATTTCTAAACCGCAGGGAAGAACATAGAATCTCATCCCAAACGTCGCATAGTCAGGTCACTATGTGGCCCTGGCTGTTTTCAAAATGAAATGAAGGTTTTCAGAGTCGTATAAACTCAACCTCAATGTCCCCGTATACACTTTCTAAATATTAATTAGGATACTCCGTGGCTTTTATAAACTGTGGTGGGGCCTCTTCTTCCAGACCCCCAACCACTGCCATCTGGGTCTAAGGCATCTACTGGCCACTTGTTCTAGCAGATATCAAATTTCTTTTTGAGGACGTTATATTTAGATTTCTGAAAGAGATGGCAGTAATACTTAGCTCTACGCCCCTGACTCACCCCCAAGGGGGTCAAAGGGCAGTATATATTTTGACGTCAGTTACTCCATCTCTTTTGTTTAGAAGGACCTCAGTTATGCAATCTTCAAGACACAAAAGGTAAAAGAGTTCTCCTGCACCCAGAATTGCTGACGCCACGCGATGAGAGATTCCAGCCCTGCTGAATTCCTTCTGCACATGGTGCCAACCCGACAAAGTACAGACACAAGTTCACCAGGCAAAGGATAGCCGGAGCGTTGTTAGTTGCTTTTAGTTGACTTTCTCCTTGTAGAGCCACAGCATGTTAAGAACATGGAGTTGAAGTGGCCTGGGTTCAAATTTCACACATTGCTAGCTGTATGATTTGGGGCAAGTTAATTAAGCTTCACTTTCTCCTCTATAGAGTTCATAACAGCATCTACTTCATACAGCTTCGGTGTCACATTGCATGTAAAGTCCCCAGCATGTCAGTGTTGGTTACTTCTAGTTCATTCATTCACTTAACTAACACTGAACACCTACTGCAAAGCATTTTATGGATGGAGAACTGGGGCACAAAAATCTTGGGCAGTTATCCAAAGTTATCGTTTAAATAACAGTGAGACACAGATGTCCTGATGTCAGTTTTTAGCTCACTGGGCTAAGCTGGCTCTCTTAATGGGATATTAAAAACCCAACCTAGATTTGGGAAACGGCCAGGGGCCTCTCTAAAAATGCAACATTTTAATGAAAAGACAATTCCTTGTTTTGGTTTTGTGCAGGGTGTAATGATTTCAAACACGTCTATAAAGTTTTCATAAGCAGAACAGAAGAAGACTGAAACATAACGATGACCCACTAAAAAGTGCCAACGGATCATTAAGCCATGCAAAAATCCATCTCGTGCTTTACCTGTGTCTCGAACAATCCAGAAAACATGCCTTGTTATAAAGTAAGGGCCCATGATTTTTTATTTCTTAAATTGTACGTATTGTCTTTATTTCTTCATATAATGCGATTCTTCATAACTTTTAATCAGTACTATTTATAATATAGAAATAGTAAGGGCAAACAATGGGTGAAAGGCAGAAAGATAGTGTCCTTTGAATCAATGATTTATTTTCCCAAATGAACGCTTACCCTCAGAGATTGCTTAATAAAGTGAAGTTATTACACTAAATAGATTAGCCCACATCCATCCTGCCAAATGCTGATTTCAGATTCCCTATGGAACAAATATTCCTTAAATCTTTAATTTCTGTATCAGTATACTGAACTGAAAATTTCAGGCTCTGTAAATTCAAGTAACTTAAAACTGGATAAAAGACTATGAAATAAAATTAAATATAGTTCTTCACATATTCTAGCAGGAACCTAAACATATGATACGTTGGTTGTTTCTGCACAACAATGCAAAAATATGTTTATTTTAAAAAGTAATAAAATCAGGGGCACCTGGCTGGCTCTGTCAGTGGAACACGCGACTCTTGATCTTGGGGTTGTAAGTTCGAGCCCCATGGTGGGTGTAGAGATTACTTCCACATAAAATCTTTTTTAAAAAAAAGTGATGAAATCAATAACCAGTTAGTATGCTCACTAAAACACGCCAGAGCTTGGGGCACCTGGGTGGCGCAGTCGGTTAAGCGTCCGACTTCAGCCAGGTCACGATCTCGCGGTCCGTGAGTTCGAGCCCCGCGTCGGGCTCTGGGCTGATGGCTCAGAGCCTGGAGCCTGCTTCCGACTCTGTGTCTCCCTCTCTCTCTGCCCCTCCCCCGTTCATGCTCTGTCTCTCTCTGTCCCAAAAATAAATAAACGTTGAAAAAAAAAAATTTAAAAAAAAAATTAAAAAAAAATTAAAAAAAAATTTTTTTTCAACGTTTATTTATTTTTTTTAATTTTTTTTTAATTTTTTTTTAAATTTTTTTTAATTTTTTTTTTAATTTTTTTTTTTAAATTTTTTTTTTTCAACGTTTATTTATTTTTGGGACAGAGAGAGACAGAGCATGAACGGGGGAGGGGCAGAGAGAGAGGGAGACACAGAATCGGAAACAGGCTCCAGGCTCTGAGCCATCAGCCCAGAGCCCGACGCGGGGCTCGAACTCACGGACCGCGAGATCGTGACCTGGCTGAAGTCGGACGCTTAACCGACTGCGCCACCCAGGCGCCCCAAAAAAAATTTTTTTAATAAAAAAAAAAAACACTTCAGAGCCAATCCGACGAGACAATGAGACTTTTTTTCCCACCAAAAGCACACAAAGTAATTACATTAAGGCTGTCCAAATAATTTGACCAAATTTAATGAATGCTCTACAGGTGGATTTTCCGAACATCTTTAACCAGAATGCTTAGGTTGATGAGATAGACTATACCCACATTTCATGACATAAATATTTCAAAGTGATAAACTTGATTCTTCTTAAATCCCTCTATTTGAAAACTGTGCCAAAATTAATACGAAAATAAATTTTGAAACAACCAGGAATCAAAATGTGTATTTTGAATGACAGCAGTTCTACTGGCTTATAATCATTTCTTTAGCCCATATAAAAACCTCTTTATAGCTTCGGTTCCATGATTGTGCATTTCTGATGCAGATAATTTATTATAAGAAAAGCAAGATCGTCCTGGTCTGTGTTTAAGTGCATTTTTTAAATTTTGCTCTGCTGTGAGATATAACCTTGGTAATATAAAAAAAGTGGGAATGCATATTTTTACAAATGACAAGACTTTTTATGCAAAACTAGCATTTGACAGTGTCATTTACAATAACAGTGAGTCTTTTAATCCATGTAATTCCTGGAGTAGCTACTCTGTTGTGCACCGGACTTATCAGTTTTAGGTCACATTGTTACCACAGCTCTGAGCTTAGTATTCACTTTTATGTTCCCTCTCCCCAGGCACAAGAGTAATTTTGAAACTGATCAAAGTAAGATTTCTCCTTATTGAATAGAAGTTGAGATGAATCCATTCATTCATTTCACACATTTTCACAGAATGCCTGTTATGTGCCATCTAGGGACCTGTGTGGAGAAATACTCACGGTCCCTGCTCTCACATGGCTGACAGTTTAGTGGAGAGACCAAGAACAAGTAAGTGTATAATTTAAAGGTGATAAGTGTCGTGAAGGAAAATTGTAGGGTACTTTGAGCTAGAACAGGAAGGCTCTAATTTAGTCAGGGAGATCAGGGAAACCCTCCCTGCTAGTGGCAGCCGTCTCTCTACGAGGACAAAAGCCAGCTTGAAAATAAAGCCAACATACAGGAGAGAGAAGAACCCAGATAATCACAGTGAAATGAAGCCCTGATGGGACTGTGAATTAAGGACTAAACCCCTGGTCCACCTAACTTGGGTTTTTTGTTAATGACCACAAAAGCATTCTGTTACAGGCAAAGAAGATAGAAAGAAGAGATAGAAAGAAGAGAAAATAGCCTACGTGAAAACCCTAATGCAGGAAAGAAGGTGATACAATGTTAAACACTTCTTATTTCCAACGTAGATCCATTCCTTTGCCCCCTAAGGACACAAATCTATGCTTATACTGTTCTCTCTGCCTCTAGTACTTTTTCACACCTACAATCTGCCTATCAAATCCTACTCATCCTTCAAAGTTGTATTTGAGTGCCTCCTCCTTCTCCACAAAATCTTCTCTAACCATTTTTACCCATAACGATACCCTTTCTCCTTACTGATCCTAGCTAACGTTTTTCTAAATTGAATTTCAGCATCTGCTGTATTGCTTAACCTCCCCCTCCAACCTATTCTCCAGTGCACTTTTGCACTTGCTTGCCTTTGCCCAGCGTATTTCATATTCACTTGACCTTGAGTGAACCTTCTCCTACACAACCTATTGAAATCCTACATATCCTTCAGACATCTATAATGCCACCTTTCTTGGAAAGCTTGCTCTAACCCCCTCGTAGGACACGAGCATTATCTGTTTCTCCCGCAGGATTGTCCTTCATTGAATACAGAGACCATCTTTTATTCAACTTTGAGTTCTGAATGCAATACTACAACAGAGTGGACACTAGAGACAAATTTTTACTGAATGAATAAGTGGATGAATGGATGGATGGATGGATGGATGAATAGATGGAAAGATTCCTCTAAAACATATTTTGTATGCATGGAAGTTCTTAGAAAAAGGAACCATATCTAATTTTTAATCCTCTGAGTACATAGAATACACATGCATATTGCAAAAACTAAATATAAATATTTATTGAATAGAATTTAGAATAATCAGAAATATGGGAATTTAAGCAAATCTGTTTGATGTTTTTCTTTCTTGCATTGCTTTGTTTTGTTTTGTTTTTTTGTTTTAACTGGAAGCTATAGAATGTCATGTAGCCACATTTACTTTAATGCCAAGAGTTAAGCACATTCTTTGCTAATGACAGAAATCATCAGAGCCATTACTAAAGTCACTGATGCTCTTTAAAAGGGGTCTATGCTTGGAAGACACTGATCTATATATGTGTATCCTATTTAAAATAAATTTGCTTCCTTTGAATCTAAAGAAGAAAGAAAGAAAGAAAGAAAGAAACAAAGAAAGAAAGAAAGAAGAAAGCCACTGATGTACAAGGATAGGAAGCTAATAGAAATGAGAAGTGTTGTTCATGTGGTTAAGCGCTAAATTTTGGTGAATTGCATTTGAATAGAAACAGCTTCAGCTATAAATACTGGACTAAAAGAACTAAAGACCAATGTTTACTTCTTCCTATGAAATGCTCTTTTGAATGGGCCAATTGACTTTTACAGTGAGAATGTCTTTCAGTGGATCAAACTGGACACTTTACAGCTTTGTCACTTTCTTTAAAGTAAATGCCTCAAATCTTCAAGTTAGGTTAAGATTTTTGGTACTACTCATGCAGTGTTTGATGGGAATGTAACTGTTACAGATTTTTGGAATGACAATTTGACATTTTCTATCAAAATGTAAAATATGCATAACCTTTGACCCCACTGAATCTCTTAGGACCCCGTCCCAAATAAAAAAGCTCACACTAGACCATGAAGAGATACTTTTGAATTTTTGAAAATGTCTGTAATATAGTTATTTATGTATTTTTTTATTTTTAAGTGATGTCTACACCCAATGTGGAGTTCAAATTTACAACCCTGAGATCAAGAGTTGCACGCTCTACTGACTGAGCCAGCCGGGTGCCCCACAAGGAGTTTTTAAAATACAGGCATATCTCATTTTATTATGCTTTACTTTTTTGCCCTTCACGAATTTGTGGTTTTTTTACAAATTGAAGTTTTGTGGCAACCCTGCATTCAGCAAATCTATTGGTGCCATTTTTCCAAGAGCATTTGCTCACTTTGTGTCACAAGCATTTGCTCACAAAATGTGTCACATTTTGGTAGTTCTAGCAATATTTCAAACTTTTCCATTATTATTATATTTATTACGGTGATCTGTGATCAGGGATCCTTGATGTGACTACTGCAATTGTTTTGGGGTGCCACGAACCACACCCATATAAGGCAGTGAACCAAATCAATAAAAGTTTGGTGTATTTGACTGTTCCACTGACCAACCATTCCCCACTCTCTCTCCCTCTCCTCAAGCCTTCCTATTCCCTGGGACAAAACAATGTTGAAATTAGGCCAATTAATAACCCTACAGTGGTTTCCAAGTGTTCAAATGAAAGGACAAATCATACATCTCTCACTTTAAATCAAAAGCTAGAGAGCCACCTGGGTGGCTAATCAGACTCTTGATTTAGGCTCAAAGTCATGATCTCGTGGTTCGTGGGTTTGAGCCCTGTGTTGGGCTCCGTGCTGACACTGGAGAACCTGCTTGGGATTCTGCCTCTCCTTCTTGAAAATGTCTGTAATATAGTTATTTATGTATTTACTTATTTATTTATTTCTTATAATCTCTGCCCCTCCCCCACTTGCGTGCTTGCTCTTTCTCTAAATAAATAAATAAATAAATAGCTAGACATTATTAAGCTTAGTGATGAAGGCATGTCAAAAGCTGACCTAGGCTGAAAGCTAAGCCTCTTGTGCCACAACTGTTCGCCAAGTTGTGGACGCAAAGGAGAAGTCCTTGAAGGAAGTTAAAAGTGCACGGTGAACACACAAATGATAAAGTGAAACAGCCTTATTGCTGATATGGAGAAGGTTTTAGTGGTCTGGATAGAAGATCGAACCAGCCATGACATTCCCTTAAGCCAAAGCCCAATCCAGAGCAAGGCCCTAATGCTCTTCCATTCTGTGAAGGCTGAGAGAGGGGAGGAAGCTGCAGAAGAAAAGTTGGAAGCTAACAGAGGTGGGTTCATGAGCTTTGAGGAAAGAAGCTGCCTTTGTAACATAAAAGTACAAGGAGAAGCAGTGACCGCTGATGTGAAAGCTGCAGCAAGTTATCCAGAAGACCCAGCTAAGATCATGAATGAAGGTGCCTACACTAAACAAGAGATCCTCGGTGTAGATGAAACAGCCTTAGATTGGAAGAAAAGGCCATCTAAGACTTTCATAGCTACAGAGGAGAAGTCAAGGCCTGGTTTCAAAGCCTCAAAGGACAGGCTGACTCTTTGTTAGGGCCTAAGGTAGCTGGTGACTTTACGTTGAAGCCAGTGCTCACTGACCATTCCAAAAATCCCAGAGCCCTTAAGAATTATGCTCAATCAACTCTGCCTGTGCCTAATGGAACAACAAAGCCTATGGATGACAGCACATCTGTTTACAACATGGCTTACTGATTATTTTCAGCCCACTGTTCAGACCTAGTGCTCAGAAAAAAAGATTCCCTTCAAAATATGACTGCACATGGGCAATGCACCTGGTCGCCCAAGAGCTCTGATGGAGACGTACAATGAGATTAATGTTGTTTCCATGCCTGCTAACACAGCATCCATTCTGCAGCCCAGGGATCAAGGAGTAATTTTGACTTTCAAGTCTTATTATTTAAGATATACATTTTATAGGTTACAGCTGCCATAGACAGTGATTCCTCTGATGAATCTGGGCAAAGTAAATTGAAAACCTTGTGGAAAGGATTTATCATTCTACATGCCATTAAGAACACTCGTGATTCATGGGAGGAGGTCAAAATATTAACATTAACAAGAGTTTGGAAGAAGTAATTCCAGCCTTCGTGAACAACTTTAAGGGGTTCAAGACTTCAGTGAAGAAAGTAGCTGCAGATGTGGTCGAAATAACGAGAAAACTAGTATTAGAAGTGGAACGTGGGGGAACCTGACTAGCTCAGGTGGTAGAGCATGCAACTCTTGTTCTTGGGGTTATAGGTTCGAACCCCACACTGGGTGTAGAGATTACTTAAAAACAAAATCTTTAGGGGCGCCTGGGTGGCTCAGTCGGTTAAGCGGCCGACTTCAGCTCAGGTCACGATCTCACGGTCCGTGAGTTCGAGCCCCGTGTGGGGCTCTGGGCTGATGGCTCAGAGCCTGGAGCCTGCTTCGGATTCTGTGTCTCCCTCTCTCTCTGCCCCTCCCCCGTTCATGCTCTGTCTCTCTCTGTCTCAAAAATAAATAAAACGTTAAAAAAAAATTTTTTTTGAAAAACAAAAAAAAACAAAATCTTTAAAAAAAGGAATAAGTGGAGCCTAAAGATGTGACAGAATTGTTGCAATCTCATGATAAAACTTAAACAGATGAGGAATTGCTCTTATGGATGAGAAAAGAAAGCGGTTTCTTGAGATGGAAGCTACTCCGGGTGAAGATGCCATAAAGATGATGGAAATGACAACAAAGGATTTGGAATATTATATAAACTTAGTTGATAAAGCAGCAGCAGAGTTTGAGAGGATTGACTCGAATTTTGAAAGAAATTCTACTGCAGGCAAAGTGCTATCAAGCAGCATCACGTGCTACAGAGAAATCATTCACAAAAGAAAGAGTCAATCAATGGAGGAAACTTCATTGTTTTCTTTTTCTAAGTGCCACAGCCGCCCCAACCTTCAGCAACCAGCACCTTGATCTCGGCTCAGATCATGATCTCGCGGTTTGTGAGATCAAACCCTGCATGGGGCATTGAGACAAGACCCCCCACCACCAGCAAAAAGATTACAATTCACTAAAAGTTCAAGTGATGGTATTTTTAGCAACAAAATATTTTTAATTAAGGTACGTACATTATTTTTTAGACATAATGCTATTTCATACTTGCTAGACTACAGTATAGTGTAAAATGTGTAAGTTTTATATGCATTAGGAAACACAAAAATTCATTTGACTCACTTTATTGCAATATTCCCTCTATGGCAATAATCTGGAACTGAGCCCTCAATCTCTCTGAGATTTTTTAAAAATCCTTTTTTTTTTTAAATTTTTTTTTTAACGTTTATTTATTTTTGGGACAGAGAGAGACAGAGCATGAACGGGGGAGGGGCAGAGAGAGAGGGAGACACAGAATCGGAAGCAGGCTCCAGGCTCCGAGCCATCAGCCCAGAGCCCGACGCGGGGCTCGAACTCACGGACCGCGAGATCGTGACCTGAGGGGAAGTCGGACGCTTAACCGACTGAGCCACCAGGCGCCCCTAAAAATCCTTTTTTAAAGAATTTATTTATTTTTAGGTTTATTTGGAGAGTGAGAGTGTGTGTAGGGGAAGGGCAGAGAGACAGGGAGAGAGAATCCCAAGCAGGCTCCGTGCTGTCAGTGTGGAGCAGGACATGGGGCTTGATCTCATGAACTTTGAGATCATGACCTGAGCTGAAACCAAGAGTTGGACATTTAACCAACTGAGCTCTCCAAGCACCCCAATAGTTTATTTATTTTCAAAAATTTTTAATGTTTATTTATTATTAATAGAGAGAGAGCATGAGTGGAGGAGGGGCAGAGGGAGAGAGGGAGACAGAGGATCTGAAGCGAGCTCTGCACTGACAGCAGCAAGGCAAATGTGGGGCTCGAATTCACAAACCATGAGATCATGACCTGAGCCAAAGTTGGATGCTCAAATGACTGAGTCACCCAGGGGCCTCTTCTTTATATATTTGGGGAGAGAGAGAGAGGAGCAGAGAGACAGGGAGAGAGAGAGAGAGAGAGAGAGAGAGAGAGAGAGAATCCCACGCAGGCTCCACACTGCCAGTGTGAAGCCAGATGTGGTGCTCGAACTCATGAATTGTGAGATCACGACCTGAGCTAAGTCGGACACTTAAATGACTGAGCCACCCAGGCACCCCTTAAGATTTTATTTTTCAGTAATCTCTACACCAGTTGTGGGGCTCGAACTTACAACCCCAAGATCAAGAGGTGTGTGCTCTACCGACTGAGCCAGCCAGGTACCCCCAGAGTTCCACGTCTGCTTAGGATCTAGAAAGCTTCAAGAGAACATTGTTCCAGGGGCGCCTGGGTGGCTCGGTCGGTTAAGTGTCCGACTTCGGCTCAGTTCATGATCTCACGGTCCGTGAGTTCGAGCTCCGCATCAGGCTCTGTGCTGACAGCTCAGAGCCTGGAGCCTGTTTCAGATTCTGTGTCTCCCTCTCTCTCTGCCCCTCCCCTGTTCATGCTCTGTCTCTCTCTGTCTCAAAAATAAATAAACGTTTTTAAAAAATTGGAAAAAAAAAGAGAACATTGTTCCCATCCTAAGAACAAGAAAAACAGAAAATCTACAAAATCATAATATTTCTTGAATCCATTAGAAACCTGAGTACACAAGGCAACTAAGTGAATTAAATTCCAAAGAGTGGCAAACCCCTCCAAGAAAAAAGCGAACACATGAATTTTTACCTTTGTTACAGCATGGCAGTAAGGAATGGCCACCATTAAGGTAGGGAAGAAGAAAACAGCTAAACTTTCAACCAATTCTTAAAGACTGAATGTGCGCTATTTCAGTTTAGAAAAAAAAGGGAATCACAGACTTTTACAAGGAACATTGCACCTATTTCCAAGCTGTTATCCACCAGATTATCACAAGGGAGATTGGGGGAAGGGCAAGGGATAAGAGAGAATCCCCTTTCAGGGCTCAAGCATGCAAGTAATGATCAGGTACCACTGGGGGAGAGGTATGAAATATAGCCCACTTCCCCCAAAACCCTCTCTCATAGGAAGCAAAAGCTTTGAGCATCTGAGGAGCAGGAGAAGGTAGCAAAGCCCCCCAATTAGGGACTCGGTTATGGAAGGGGTAGAAACAAAAGCCCCTTGCCCTAGGGGAGGGCTAAGAGAAGCTACTGTAATCTTGCAGTAATACAAAGTGGGGGTCCTGGCCAGATAGGGAAGAAACAGGAAACTTTCATCTGCTCAAGACTCAGTATACATGTCCTTGAGATGCATCCATAACTTGTATACGTTTTGAAGAATTAACTTACTGGGGCACCTGGGTGGCTCACTCGGTTAAGTTCAACTCTTGATCTTGGCTCAGATCATGATCTCATGGTCTGTGAGATCAAACCCTGCATGGGGCTCTGTGCTGAGAGCACAGAGCCTGCTTGGGATTCTCTCTCTCCCTCTATCTCTCTGTCCTTCCTCTGTTCATTCTCTCTCTCTCTCTCTCTCTCTCTCAAAATAAATAAATAAACTTTAAAAAAAAGAATTAAATTACTAAAATTATCTCTTTCGGGGTGCCTGGCTGGCTTAGTTGGTACAGTTTTCAACTCTTGATCCTGGGGTTGTGAGTTCAAGCCCCAGGTTGGAGATTTTTTAAAAATAAAATATTTTAAAAATAATAATAATAAAATTATCTCTTCTATTAAGGGCCATTTTTAGCTACTTGAAATTAGCAGATGGTGGTGGAAAATTTTGCAAATAGTCGGAAACAGCTGGTTTCCTAGCTTATCCTCCCAGACAGGCCATTCCTCCAGTTATTGGCAGATCTGAGACTGAAACCCAGGCCTCCTGCCTCACCCTGTCATTATAAAGGAGACAAGCTAAGTATATTTTAAAAATCAAGTAACTGTGCTCATCCCTATATCATACTTAAAGACCTCTAAAATATGGGAAAATGCCATAGTGAAGGCTTTCCTGGGTGAAAGTCCTTCAAGACCTCAGGAGAAAAGAAATTGTATTAATCCCAAGTTGTAGCCCCAGTCTTTATTATTATTACTATTATTCAAACATTTGGATTGTTTTAGTTAATTTTAATATTATACTCTGGTAGATTGAAAATGGCCGCAGATTTTTTGCTACCTCCTCCCCTAGAGTCTGGGCTGACCTCAGGAGCCTGCATGACCTATAAAATACAGCAGAAGTGAGGTCGTGAGGTTTCTGAAGCTAAGCATAAGAAGTCTGGCAGCATCTACCTGGATGTCTTGGAATCCTTTCTCTGAACACCACGAGCTGTCATGTAAGAGGTCCAAATATACAGCTTAACAACAACAACAAAATAACACAACTTAAAAATGGGCAAAGGACTTGAATAAACATTTCTCCAAATAGAACGTACAAACGTCCAGTAAGCATTAAAAGATGCTCAGTATCACTAGTCATTAGGAAAAGACATATCAAAAGCACAATAAGATACCTCACACCCATTAGGATGATTATTATTTTTAAAAAACCAGAAAATAAAGCATGTTGGTGAAAATGTGTAGAAATTGGAACACTCATGCATTGCTGATAGGAGTGCAAAATTGGTGCGGCTGCAATGGAAAACAGTTGGGGTGGCTCTTCAAAAAGCTAAACAGGAGTGCCTGGGTGGCTCAGTTGGTTGAGCATCCGACTTCAGCTCAGGTCATGATCTCGCGGTCCGTGGGTTTGAGCCCTGTGTTGGGCTCTGTGCTGACAGCTCGGAGCCTGGATCCTGCTTTGGATTCTGTGTCTCCCTCTCTCTCTCTGCCCTTTCCCTGCTCATGCTCTGTCTATCTCTGTCTCTCAGGAATGAATAAACATTAAAAAAAATTTTTTTTTAAAAAGCTAAACAAAGAAATGGGGTGCCTGGGTGGCTCAGTTGGTTAAGCGTCCAACTCTTGATTTCAGTTCAGGTCATGATCTCATGGTTGGTGAGATCGAGCCCCGTGTAGGGCTCTGTGCTGACAGCAAACGGCCGGCTTGGGATTCTCTCTCCCTGAGTCTCCCTTGTTCATGCGTGCATGCACTCTCTCTTTCTCTCTCAAACAGATGAATATTAAAAAAAAAAAAAGAATGACCATATGGCCCAGTAATTGAACTCCTATGTATACACCCAAAGGAATTGAAAGCAGGGACTTGAAGAGATATTTGTATACCCATGCTCACAGCAGCATTATTCACAATAGGCAAAAGATGGAAACAACCCAAGTGTCCATCAACAGATGAACGCATAAACAGAATGTGGTTACATAAACAAATGTGTAGACAATGGAATATTATTCAGCCTTAAAGAGGAATGAGATTCTGACACATGCAAAAGCATACACGAACCCTGAAGACGTTATGCTAAATGAACTAAGCCAGACACAAATATGATGTATCTAGAATAGGCAAATTCATAGAGGCAGGAAGTAGGTCAGAGTTGCTTTCTATGGGCTGAGAAGGAGGGGAAATGGGAAGTTATCGCTTAATGGGTACAGGGTTTCTGCTTGGGGCCATGAAAAAATTGCAAGTAGACAGACGATTTACTACATTGTGAATTGAATTCGTGTCACTGAACTGACACTTCTAAGATGGTTAAAATGGTAAATTGTATGTTATGTGCATTTTACCACAATAAAAAATACAAGAAAAAAATGGCAACCCAAACCATGTATTAGAAGAGAAGGAGGAAAAGGAGAAGGATGGCGGAGAGAAAGAGAAGAAAAAGAAGATTGCCCTAGTCCTAGTACCTTGAGAGCATCACTGGAGCGGTCACGGACCCAGATGATCCTGACCTTCCGGCCAGCCTGCAGGAACCAAACATGTGAGTGAAGCTGCCTCGAGCCCTCCAGAGCAGCCTAAACTCCAGCTGATTACCTCTGGGTGACGGACCTCAAGCAATGTCACTTGGGACTGAGGATTACCCGTCTGAGTCCTGCTCCTCAAAAGTACAGGCATGTTTCAGGCTGTCAGGTTTCAGAATAATCTGTCACACAGCAACAGATAACCAGAACATAATCCCTCTACTGTCTGTAAGTGGGTTGAACTGATAGTTTCTAAGTCAGACCTAGGAGAGTAGTATCAGTAAAAATTCCACTCAGTCAAGTCGTGGGAGGTTTGGACAAGTATTTGGAGGGTGGTGCAGGACAGGTCCCCCTCCCCTAGGGCAGAGGGAACAACAATCTGCCTTGAACATTGTATCCTAGGTTGCTAGCCAACATCCTTTACAGACAAAGGCCAGTTCAGTCATAAATGAAAAAACTTACGGAGCGCATCTTGGTTTCATTCAAAATGAAGTTACTCCCACAGGAGGAGTGTATTGTCATAAAAAGTAAGATTATTCCCTTCACTGAAATGACAATGAGGAAAGTGACACTGGTTTCCCGTGCAAAAAAAAACAAAAACAAAAACAAAACAAAACAAAAACATTACTATTGGGTGATATTTCAGAACAGTGAAAGCTGCTTTCGATCTTTTGTCCTAAAATTGGAAGGTTAGCAGGCTTCACTGTGCCTGTGAACCAGGGGCTGCTCCCCAGTGCCCCAGTGGAGAGGGGTGTCTCTCTTTGAAGCAAACATGAATACTACTGCTCAAATGCGATGAACAGTATGTTAGAAGAGAGGTCAGGAGACCTGAGTTCTTTGTTCACTTCTACACACCATGTAGCGTGGGCAGGACACATGACCTCTCTGGAAGTCAGTTTCCTTGTTCACAAAAAGGGAATAGTTTGGTTGCACTCTGGAATTAGCAGCCTAAGATATAATACTCTAAAATCTTGATGTGCAGGCTGCACCCCAAGCCAATTACATCAGAATCTTTATGGGTAGAACACAGTCCTCAGGATTTTTTTTTAAACTTGCAATAGTTTCCAATACAAAGCCATGGTCGAGAACCACTGAAACGGAGGAATGAAGCACAGAAGAAATTTTTTAAATTTCCACCCAGCTGTAAAAGTTGTGTAACTTAGCTATTTTAGCAGCACGCTGGAAGAAGGCAGTCTTCTTTTCTTTTCTTTTCTTTTTTTAAGACTTTATTTTTAAGTAATCTCTACACCCAATGTGGGACTCGCACTCACAACCCCAAGATCAAGGGTCGCACACACCACTGCCAGGCGCCCTGGCAGTCTTTGTTTCATGCCTAGTGCAACCACGGTTCTTGGTCCCAAGAAGCATCGGTAATGTGTAGCGGCTGCAAAGCATTGGAGGCTGGATAAACTGACCAGTGTGTTTGCTCCTTGCCCATCTGCCAGTCCTCACAAGCTGGGAATGTCTCCCTCTCATCATTTCCCTAAGGAACAGACTTAAGTATGCCCTAACAAAAGATGAAATCAAGAAGATCTGCACGCAGCAGTTCAGTAAGATGCATGGCAAGGTCCAAACTGATATCACCTATCTTACTGGTTTATGGATGTCATCAAGACTGACAAGACTGTAAAGAATTTCCGTCCAATCTTTGACACCAAGAGTGGCCAAGTACAAGTTGCGCAAAGTGAGAAAGATCGTTGTGGGAACAAAAGGAATCCCTCAACTGGTGACCCATGATTCTCACCCCATCCGCTACCCTGATTCCCTCATCGAGGTGAACAACACCATTCAGAATGATGTGGAGACTGGCAAGATGACCAACTTCATCAAGTCTGACTCTGGTAACCCGTGTGTGGCAACTGGAGGTGCTAACCTGGGAAGAACTGGTGTGATCACCAATAGAGACACCCTGCTTCTTTTGATGTGGTTCATGTGAAAGATGCCAGTGGCAATAGCTTCGCCATCCAACTCCCCAACGCTCTTGTTATTGGCAAAGGCAACAAAAGGCAGAGGATTTCTCTTCCCCAAGAAAAAGCTATCCACTTCACCATTGCTGAAGTGAGAGACAAGAGACTGGTGGCCAAACACAGCAGTGGGTGAAATGATTTCTAGGTGACTTGAATAGAAGAGTCTTGGCATATAATGAAAGATAATATAGCATAAATAAATATTGTATAATCTGATACCCCAAAATGTTATCCTTCCGTTAATAAATATTTATCACATGCTATGTTCCAGGCATTCTGCTTGACATACAGGTACCAAAAGAAGTTCAGCATTCTAGATATTAGGGGAGGGGGGAGGTGCATATGGGCATGGAGAGAGATCTAAAAGAAATACAGATTGTATTCAGTCTCAATTCAAGTGAAGAAATAGACCAATCAGTTCTCCTTGGAGGAGGGGAAAGGGATTCAGGGAAAAAATACCTTGAGCCAAGTCTTTAAGAATGATTTGGCACTTAACAAAGGTAAGATTCAGGTAGTGGAGGGTAAAGGAAGAATATCTTCAGTTGTCCAGCATCCCATTGTCTAACATCTGCACCTAAAGCTGTTGGTGTAATTAAGGGCAAACCTCTGTTTTGGGTTAATTCTGTGACGTCAGTGACTCTAAAAGGGCTTGACTTATGAAGAAAAGAATGGCTCAAAGGCAGTCTGATCATGAAACTAACAATAACAGCTACCATTTATGAAGTGCTACCATGGGCCAGCATGGGCTAAACACACAATATTCATGAGTTCAGTGACTTCCTATCACACAAGCAAGCCGCCTGGAAATATAAAGAACCATAATGTGGGGAGGTCATTTGGATTTGTTCTGTGTGGTCCTGGTTAGAACTAGGATCAATGGGTGAAAGCCTTAGAAAGACAGATTTCAGGGGCGCCTGGGTGGCGCAGTCGGTTAAGCGTCCGACTTCAGCCAGGTCACGATCTTGCGGTGCGTGAGTTCGAGCCCCGCGTCAGGCTCTGGGCTGATGGCTCAGAGCCTGGAGCCTGTTTCCGATTCTGTGTCTCCCTCTCTCTCTGCCCCTTCCCCGTTCATGCTCTGTCTCTCTCTGTCCCAAAAATAAATAAACGTTAAAAAAAAAAATTAAAAAAAAAAAAAAGAAAGACAGATTTCAATTCAACCAAGGGAATAGCTGCCAAAAAAGCCTATATTAGGATAGGCTGAATGACCTCTGGACAAAGTAAGTTTTCTCCTTTTTTTTTTCTTAAGTTTGTTTATTTATTTTGAGAGAGAGAGAGAGAGAGAGAGCATGTGTGTGAGTGGAGGAGGGGCAGGGAGAAAGGGAGAGAGAGAATCCCAAGCAGGCTCCATGCTCAGTGCCCAGCCTGATGTGGGGCTCGATCCCATGACTGTGAGATCCTTTTTTTTTTTTTAATTTTGTTTTAATGTTTATTTATTTTTGAGACAGAGAGAGACAGAGCATGAATGGGGGAGGGGCAGAGAGAGAGGGAGACACAGAATCGGAAGCAGGCTCCAGGCTCTGAGCCATCAGCCCAGAGCCTGACGCAGGGCTCGAACTCACGAACCGTGAGATCACGACCTGAGCCGAAGTCGGACGCTCAACCGACTGAGCCACCCAGGCGCCCCTATCCATGACTGTGAGATCCTTAACTGAGCCAAAAATCTATTCACCTCTTTCATTACCCCAACAGTAATAGGATTACCTGTTGTTATCCTAATCATCATATTCCCAAGCATTCTATTTCCCTCACCTAACTGACTAGTCAATAACCGCCTGATCTCATTACAATGACTAGTTCAACCAACATCAAAACAAATACTAGCTATTCACGATCACAAAGGACAAACCTGAGCCCGAATACTAACATCTCTAATCCTATTCACGGGCTCAACAAACCTACTAGACCTACTGCCACACTCATTCACACCAACCATGCAGCTATCAATGAATCTGAGAATGGCCATTCCCTGTGAGAAGGGACTGTAGTCACCAGATTCCAACGCAAGACAAAAGCATTCTTACCCCAGGAAACCCCTCTTCCTGTAATTCCTATACTTGTAATTATTGAGACCATCAGCCTCTTTAGCCAACTAATAGCCCTAGTCGTGGGACTCACAGCTAATATTACTGCTAGTCCCCTGCTAATCCACTTAATTGGAGGGGCCACTCTAGCTCTAATAAGCATCAGCACCACTGTTGCTCTCATTAGTTTCATCGTCCTCGTCTTACTAACAATCCTTGAATTTGCAAATTCCAGCCCTAATTCAAGCCTACGTCTTCACCCTGTTAGTAAGTCTATACCTACATGACCACACTTAATGACCCACCAAACCCATGCATATCACATAGTTAACCCAAGCCCATGACCATTCACAGGACCCCTCTCAGCCCTTCTAATGACTTCAGGATTGGCAATACGATTCCACTTCAACTCAACATCACTATTAACTCTACAATTAACAATCAATCTACTAACCATATTATCAATGGTGACGAGATATCATCCATCATTGGTGCCCCAAGTTTTCTGCTTTTTAAGTTCAACACTTTCCTTTGTAATAGACAGTTTTTACCGTAAACTGCTTAGAGACTAAGAGCAAGGAGCAGGAGTGCCTGGGAGGCTCAGTCAGTTAAGCACCCAACTCTTGATTTGGGCTCAGGTCCTGATCTCACGGTTTGTGAGATCGAGCCCCGCAACCGGCTCTGCACTGACAGCATGGAGCCTGCTTGGGATTCTCTCTCTCCCTCTCTCTGCTCCTCACCCATGTGCATGCACTCTCATGTGCTTGCTCTCTCTCAAAACAAATAAACATTAAAAAAAAAAAAGAGCAAGGAGCAAAGGCAGAATTTAAAGAATTCTGATTCTTTAAGAGTTTGTTTTTCCTCACACCCACAGATATACCTCTATTTCTTACAAGACCAGCGAGCAAAAAAAGATGATAGGAAGAGAGAGGCTCTTGACGCATAGGTAAAATGCAAGCTTAAGCAACTGAGTGCATTGAGTCCAGTTAGGAAATGCACAAGTAAGTACAGTGTTCCTCACAAAACTCCATAAGTGGTACTCAAAGCTTCTGCGGTGGGGTATGGCTAACTCAAGGCTTATAGTCCCCTCTTCTGGCGTAGAGCTAGACTTGTGCCCAGACTGCCAGTTCCAGCTGGCAGTCCCTCGTCTGGTTGGGTTCTTGTCCCTTGCCATCCATCTATGGAGTCTAACCTACCCATTTGCTTCTTATTCTGAGCCCCTTGCTTTGACAGATGGTTTTATCTTCAAATTACAAATAATTTTCTCTCTGGGTACTAGTTCAGTCCCTAACTTATGTTTAACATTTTAGGTAATGGCCTGCCGTTCATCATCTTAAGCAATTTACAGATTTAAATTTACGCTGCATGTGTGTGTATGTGTATATAAATACATATGTGTTCTAATACAAATAACTTCCTGCTTCATTATTTCTACACACAGCATCCTGAACCGCAAGAGAGGGAAGAGGAAGCCTCCAGTCAGCTAAATGTTCCCCACACTCCTATCACCATTACAACATACTTGAAGGACTCTAGACGCTACAACTTGTGGAAATGTTGAAGAAGGGCTTTCGAGTGTCAGTTAGGTAGTTGAATTAGATCACCTGGAATTGTTCTCCCAAGTCTAAAAATCTGTGACTCTCTGATAATCAACTTGAGTTGAACTCAGCCTTGGATTGGGACTATTTCCCATATATTTTAATCACAAATTATAAATCATCGTGGTTGGCTTACAGTCACCAGGAGGAAACAGAAGGATCAAAACACAAATGAAGTCACTGATTGACTGGTTGAAGCCAAGTTTACAAAAAATGAGTAAGACACGATTCTATGCTCAGAAAGTCCATAGTCTGGTAGGGGAAACTGAGCCATTCTAGATTATATCAGGACAATATGACAAAGTGATTTTAAAAAGATGTGTACAAGGGACCACATGGGACCACAGAGGAGGGGCACCCAGCCTATCTGGATAGGATGTAGAATTTGGAAATCACTGGGAGGAAGTGATGACTCCAATGGATCTTAAAATAAAAGTAGGACCTATACTGACATATGAAGGGAGATACCAGAATTCTGGTGTAGTGCTATATATGGAGGAAGAAATTCTACTTCAGGACAGAGATAGCAGGCTGGCATGGGCGAGAGATGGGGCTGGAGAAGTAACCAGGGGCAAGATCACAAAAGGCTTAAATGACTCATTAGGGCATCAGGGCGTTACCTTGCTCAGAAGGAGCCATTTTTTGGTCTTAACCAAAATGACATGGTCAGATGTGCCTGTAAGATAAATCTGTCACGGCCTTGTAGAAAACTGATTTGGGGAGACAAGACAGGAGACAAAGAGTAGTTAGGAGACTGTTGTAGTAATCCAGAGAGCAGATGATAAGTGCTTGAACCTGGGTGTTAGTAGTTAGGGGAAGAAATCAAGTTGAGAAATATTACATGGTGAAACTGGGGGGCTCACCAGATGACTGGGCATGGGGGGTATCAAATGGGGTGGATGAGGCACAACTCGCAGGTCTCTACCTCTGAAAGTCACTTTCCCAGTAAGGCCTTTCCAAGCCACCCTATTAAAACTACATTATCCTTACCAACATTCTCTATCCACCTTCCCTGCTACATCTTTCTCTGTATCTCTCACACCATATTATATAATTCCATTACCATCTGTTTCCCCCCCACTAGAAAATATGAGGTTCTTTGGGGCAGACATTATGTCTCATCTGTTTACTGCTGCATCACAAATACCTTGAGCAGTCTGTGGAACCTACCGTGTGCTGAAATCGTGTCTGCTGAATGAATGAATGAATGAATGAACGAACTCATGCATGATGGTGGTGCTGAGGAACTGAGAAAAGGAATGTAGGAAGAGGAACAGATCTAGAAAAAAGATGTTAAGTTCCGTCTGGGAATTTCTGGACCACTCCAGGGAAGCCTCTGTAGGATAAACAAATGCACGGTCTCAGAATGTTAGATCTCTTCTTAAGGGCTAGGATCTACAAATCCTACTCAAGCTCTTAACAGTTACTTTCAATGTAGCATGCCTGAATGGGATGTCTTTATCAGGAAATACAATTAATAATAGATGATAAATGACTAAAGAAATGTATAGCCTTAATGTAAATTTTTTAGAATTCTAGTTGAGATTAAGCTACCTTACAAAAAGATTTCACATTTCTACAATGGACTTAAAGTCAACCTTTTGGCCTTTTAATAGGCCAACTACCCTTCTGGCATTTAAATCCCATCTTCTAGGAGATAAGCTGACCTGGTGTGTTTCTTGTATTTTAAACAGAGATATAAAGAGCAGCTCATTAAAACCACACCCTAAATTAAAGTCAGGCTGCATTAAGGCCAAATTACCTGAAATATAGCATGTTTTAGTGTTAATGTTCTACATCTTTTTTATGTATTATATGTGAATTTTTGTGGAGGGCCACAAGATGCATATTGCGGCGTCAGGAACATTGCATCCCTAAACCAAGAGTAAGGCCACAGGAGAATCAAAACTCAGATGGGTGGGGACAAAAACCAGAAATGACTCTGGAAAATACTTAGGGAAATAACAAACCCGGAGCTTAAAGCAAAGCATAAACCAGAGCCTTCTAATTCTGAGATGATCGTGGGGAACATCTGTTTACCAGTTCAATGCACTGTCATTTACATGAGGGAGTACATTTCATGGACAAAGCATTAAGATCACTGAAGGATGACACATTTTGTTTGCACCAATGTGTGACTTCACAGCCTCTCCGGCCAGCACTCAGTTACGTCCAACATGACTAAATAGCCCTGTGAGCCCCTCCCATTATGTCAATTCTTGCTCTTGAAAGCCCGTGTGTGGCGAAGAAAACTAAGCTGCTCTGGATAGCCCATGTTGTGATTCCAGAACCATAGAGCAAGTGGAAGATTCTCCTCAGAGATATTTAATGCTGAGGGGCCACAGAATCTAAAAGCATGAAACTAATAGTCTAATGACTTGGAGCTTTTATGGTTATTTCAATCATCATTTAAAAGAGATAGAGCTACAGAGAACTTTCCTAAACACCTTGACTAATAAACTGTCAGTGTTTAAACAACAATTACATTATGAAATGGAAATTAGCTGTTATGATCAAGCCATATGGCTAATATAATTGATTGGTTCATATTTTTAAGAAGATGGAAAGCACAACTCAAAGAATAACTAAATAGATTTTACAAAATTAACTGCAGGTGATAAGTTCTATTTTGTCGGACAGGTTGGGGTTTTTATGTGAAGAACAGAAAGAGAAAAAGTTTTATTTCTGATTTTGCAAGGAAACTATGAATTAAAATCCAACAATTTAAGTTAAAAACTCCTTACACAAAATGGAAAATGAAATGGCTATTTGCACCTACGGATGCAAAATAGACATATACCTATATGGGGCAAAGAGGCTTTAAAATGAGAAGCTATACAGATGCTCACTTCCATAGCTGATAGCATGAGGGGAAAAAATGGTTCTGGGTTCCCTCCCTATTTTAAAAATACACTTCAGCATATTTGCAATAACTCTGTGCAATTTTATCATGCTTTGACCGTGTTTGGCCAGCCTTCATCTACTATATGACAATTTCCTGCATTGATACTTGAAAAACTGAGATGTATCTATAAGAAAGTATCTCTGGGCCTGATGGAGATAGGTCTTGAGTTTTTGAGTGGAAAATGGGGCATAGTTTTCCCTTCTCATAACTGAGTGTCCTAAACCCCCTCCCTGAAACTCATGTTCGGCTGCATGTCTGGATTGAACCTTTTCTTCCTGAATGAAAATAAGCACTAATCATTCTGCACTGGAAATATCTGTCCTTTTGGGTTTCTCTTCTTTGCTTAAGTTTTGTTTGGGGATTATTGTTGATGTTATCACTTTTGTATTTTTGTATTTTGTATTTTTATTATTGTTCGCTCTATCCTCCTGGGTTACCAGTGCAAAGCGCTTCAACATATATTTTATTTTTTTAACTTTCACAAAGACCCTTTAAAGAGGCATTACCATCATCCCCATTTTACAGATGAGGAAATTAAGAATCAGAGAGGTTAATGGGTTCACTCTTTTTTTTTTGAGTTTGTAGTCATTTTATTTTATTTTATTTTTCAATATATGAAATTTATTGCCAAATTGGTTTCCATACAACACCCAGTGCTCAATGGGTTCACTCTTATATGCTAACACTTTTTGTATTTATTTTGTGCACACTTGGGGAAGGAGCAGAGAGAGATGGAGAGAGAGAATCCCAAGCAGGCTCCACATTGTCAGCACAGAGCCCAGATGTAGGGCTCAATTTCATGAACCATGAGATTATGACCTGAGTCGAAATCAAGAGTTGGACTTTTAACCGACTGAGCCAACTAGGCACCCTTTGGATTTGCCCTTATTGACTGGTAGAGACCAGATCACTTTTTTTAAAATTCTAATGTTTATTTATATTTGAGAGAGAGAGTGCACGTGCCCAAGTCGGGGAGGGGCAAAGAGAGAGGGAGAAACAGAATCCAAAGCAGACTCCAGGCTCTGAGCTGTCAGCACAGCCCGATGCATGGCTCGAACTCATGAGCTGTGATCATGTCGTGAGCCAAAGTCAGATGCTTAACCAACTGAGCCACTCAGGTACCCCAAGAAGACAGATCACTTCTAAGCCTGCGTTATTTCCACTGGGTCATATGCAAAAAGAAATTTGTTCCTTGCTTTTTCTTTGCCCTTTGAAATGGGTTTCTGGAAGGTGGGAGTAGCTAATGTTGCCTTAATGTTACCTTAATGAAGGAAAGAAAGAAAATGAATGGAAGGAAGGAAGGGAGAGAAAGAAAGAATGAACAAAGAGGTTTCATAGCAAACCTTGGAGCAGAAAAGCATAACCTTGGATTATGGAAGTGAAAAGAAATTTTTCTCGAATCGTTTCAGTCAAAGCCTGCCTAGCATTTTTTAAGCTCCTTCACCTACCTTTGACCACTCACTCCTCTGCACTGCTTTATTCTGCAGATCCTGATCAACTGGGTCTCATCCTGCCTGTGCGTTAGTGTAGGAGAGAGAGGATCTTGGGTTCCCCCTGACTTGTGCATAAAGGGAAATGACATATATGGAGTGCCTCCTATAAGGCACACTGCTTTCTGTGTGACATGAAATAACTCATGAAATCCTTATGACCCTTCTTTGAAGTAGGACTATTATTCATCCCCATTATACTGAGGAGGACACTGAGAAAGGTTAAGTAATTTGCCCAAGGTCTCACAGCAAGTAAATGGTGCAGGTGGAAGTGGGAGCTCAGACTTGGCCAAGGGGCCCTCGGGGGCCAATCTCAGGCGCATGCGTTTCACCAGAGCCCTCCTTAGTGATGGCCTGGAGGCGGTACAAGGACCTCAACTCAGCTACTAATTAATGGTGGGGCAGAGAAGTCTGAGACAGGAAGACAGAAGGCGTGAGCCCGGGGACGGGCTCTTTTGCAGGTACTTGAGCTGCCATACTCCAAATCTTCCTTTACTGATGAACTTTAGAAAAGCAGCTAGACAGGAAACCCGGCGTCGCCAGAGTGCCGATTTCTGCTGACCGTTTGCCACGCAGTTCGGGACGCGTGTGAGTGCACCCGCCCACCCGCAAACAACTGAGGTCCTTGGGGCTGTGTGAAGTTCAGGCACGCTAAGAAGAACCTTGCCCCCCGCCCCCCAAACACCGGTGTCACGTTATAGAAAAGCCCCTCCAGAGTGCCGGCCCTTTGAAAGGGTGAAACCCATTCTCCTCAAAGCAACATCTGGAGAGCTAACACTTTTCAGGAAATCTCCAGGTGCTTCCGGGCATTCCGGGGAAGCTTAGAAGAGCCACCCGTCCCTGTCCTCGGATACCAGGCCTGCAGGTCAGAAGGCTGGCGCGTCCACCGCTGGAAAAACGTTCCGGGCGCTGCCCACCCAGCTCGCCGCGGGGCCCTCCCTGCCCCAGGGCTCATTTTCCAGCCATCCCGGGCGGTCGCCGGGACCGAGACCGAGTCCCCTCTCGCTGCGTCTGGCCAATCCCGGGCTTCTCCGACCCTAGTTGCGCAGCCGACTGCATCTGGCGGCTTGGAACAGCGCAGAGGCTGTGGGTCCTGCGCCGCTCGCAACAAGCCCTCGGCTTCCTCTGCGCACGCGGCTGCGGTCCCACCTTGACATCCCCTGGTGTGTGAGATTGGAAAGCGTCTGTGACCTTCTTTAGCTTCTGAGGCGGTCGTGGGAGTAGGAATGCCCATCAGGTCCAAACCCAACGTTTATTTTCCTTTCCTTTCTCTTAAAAAAAAAAAAAAAATCCGGCCCTACAAGGTCACTAACGCCCAGGGACAGAGTTGTGTGAGAGACTGGAAGCGGTCGTTGATTTTCACCGGTGCCTTGAGTCTGGAAGCCGGTATAAACCAGGAGGCGTGGCCCTGCTCCACGTCAGGGGTACTGGGATCCCGCCCGCGGTCCTGTCCGCCTTCTGGGCCTGCGAGGCCGCAGCGGGTCAGGATCCGCTGGCCTGGGGAGAGTCGAGGCACCCGGGCGGCGCTCTGCCAGTTCCAGGCTCTCAAACCTGCCGCAATGCGAGCTCCCCGCGGGCCGGACCCGCGAGCACCAGGTGGCGAATGCAGGACTCTCAGCGGGGCAGCTCGCCACTTCTGGGGCCAAGTCCCTGAGCATCTGGACTTCCGCCCTTTCCCCACTAGGCAGCCGTCCCTGTTCTCTAGCCCCACAAACCGCGCGGGGAGCTACGCGCTGGAGAGAGCTCAGGCGTGCGCAGCAACGAGGGCAGAGGGCAGAAATGGGGCGAGTCACCCGCCAACGAGGCGGGCCAGGACTCCGGAACCACAAGTGAGGTCTGCCACTTTTCCGTTTTCACAGTGTCAAAGTTTCTGATGCACACGACTTCTCTGGGTTCAGTCTCCAATGACGTACTAAGAAGACACTTGCAGGCAGGACTTGGGTTAGGCCAAGCGGGAGCGTGTCTGATTGCAGGCTTTCAAGGGTCTCATAAGGAAGGCAGGTCCGTTTCCCACGCGGAGAAACTAAGATTTCAACAGAAGATTCCAGAAGCTTAAGCCTGCGCTTAACTGGCACAGCCAGTGGCCTCAGTTCTCTGGGTCAGCCGTTCTCCCTCACCTGAAATCCAACGTCCCAACGGTTCCTAAGGATTGGTTGCGTTGGGCGTCCCCACGTGCAGGAGGTCAGGGTCCGCTTCTGTAGGTCTCCCAGGATGCTTTGGAGGCGGGGTGGAAAGCGGCTGTTCCATCCTGGGCCCTCCCCGCACCCCCAGGCACCTGGGGCCACCGTGCTTTTAAGAACACTGTCACTCCACCTGACGGGAAGACCACCCATCAAGCTGTCAACACCAGGGCAGGGAGCCCAAAGGCCCGGTCGCTGGTCGCCGGTGGAGATCCCACACCTGAGACCAGCCCTGTGCTCACCAGGCGCAGCCCTAGTCCTGCCCATAAATTTCAAAAGCTGCCACAGAGGCTCCGACCAGAAACTGACGTGCAGGGCCCACACCAGATCTCCCGCCTGGCCAGGGAAGACAGGAAAATTAACCACAATGACTGTTATTTACTGAACGTTGACTATGTGCCAAGCAAACTTGAAAGGGCTTTATTTTCTTAAGCAAGCTGCTCAACAATGCAAATGAAACAAGTTTCTATTATTATACCCATTTTACAGAACATCTGCATCTCTGAGATGCAGAGATCTGGTGATCATTTACCTGAGCTCTAGCCAAAAAGTGTCTGACATCCCACTGCTTTAATTTTAGAGGATGGAAAGTGGCAAGTGTTGGTGAAGGAGGTAGAACGTGGCCTGCAGGGCTCCCTGATCCCTTGGTTCTCCCAGGTCACTCATCAACAAAATGCTAGGAGGATTTCCAGGGGCACTGCTGGGGGGAGGGGCAGGGCAAGGAGGAGGGGGCACTGGGCTGAGGACTTGGAACCTAGGGACAGATTTACCTCATCTGGATTCCAATCTTGGCTCTGGGTGTTTTAGCTGTGTAGCCTTGAGCAAGTTGCTTCACCACTCTCAGCTTCCGTTTTCTCAGCTATGAAATGGGAATAATGCAGAATGCAGGCAGGTTACTCCTTGCGAGGATTAAATGAAGTAAGAGACTTGCTTTTTTCCTCTTGTTTTCCCTTCGCTTTCCTCATGCCTAGCACGGGGCCAGGGATGTAGAGAATACTCAAGATAAGGTCTTTCCCTTCCTTTTTGCTTTTCTGGAAGCAAAGCAGCCTGCACCCGGTGCCTCCCACCCTGCCCTACCCACTACCTGACTCCACCCAGGCCTGGACCTACTGAGGCTCTGGGGCAGAGCATTTGGTGGACTGGCCTCGGCCTTGGGGGCTCCCGGGAGCAGTGGCAAGGGAGGGTGAGGGTGCCGGAGGAAGGGAGCCAGACGGGGTCTGCAGACTCACCGCTCCTTCCTATTAACCAGAATGACTAATAGAACTTTAAACTCTAGCGTGAGCTTTACGCATACGAACTCAATCTTCCCAATATCCATTAGGGTAGGACTATCCCTATGTTACAGATGAGGAACTTGAGGCCCAAAAAGGACCAGTAACTTGCCTGTGGTCAGACCACCAACTAATGACAGAGAAGGTATTCAAACCAGGAGGCTATACAGCCTCCCACCTTGGGGGAGTTGAGGCTGTGGGAGGGAAGAGGTTAGTTAGAACCTGAGTCTGCAAGATTTCCCACAGCACCCTTAGGTCTAGAGGCCTACAGATGACCAGGCCCTGTGCCCCTGCCCCTGCCTCCCCTCCACACCAACTAGTTCCCAGATCTGGAGCCCACTGCCTGACACCTTGACGTTGCAGCTCTGTCCAGTGTGTCCTCAGGCCTGGACCTACCTTGGGCCTTACTGGCCCTGAGTCTGATGCTGTCTCTGCCCAGCCTCCCAGCTGCCTCCATCATCAATCTGCCCCAGACGCTACTCTGTCACTGTTCTGGGGGCCTTTCTGGGCCCAGGTCCCTCAACTCTGCAGGCCTGGGGCTCTTTTCTCTGTTTGCAGATCTGGTCAAATTTTTCCCATTTTTCTCTCCTATAGAGACCTGTGGGGCACAGGGGCCTGTGCAGTTTCTGGTCCATTCCTTTTGCATTGAGTAGGAGTGCTTCCCCAGCTGGGGACTGCACCTAACCAGTCACTGCCTCTGGGGAGGCCCTCCATCCTTCGCCTCCGACTAACGACTAACGGTGACAGTTAGGGCAGGCGTTTCCTGACCCCTGCTTTCCTCCCCCAGGAATTGAACCTCTATGGCCTTGCTGGCCCGCATGTCGGATCGCCCTCCCATCAGCAGCCCTGGGCCTCTTCTCCGTTCCCCCCATGTATCCATTCGTTCAATCAACATTTCTTGAGCCTCTATTCTGTGCATGGTTCTAGAGATCCTGAACAAAATCCTAGTGCTTGCCCTCCATCGAAGTTGAGGCCAATTCTTGGAAAAAACGGGAGTCCCTGAAGGGGAAGGGGAAGAAATCAAGGAAGTTTGCCAAAGGAGTTGGGGGACCCGAGAAGCTGGTGGAGTGTCCCCGAAAGGCCCCCCTGGACCTCACGTGGCCTCTCTCGGGACAGGCTGGGGGGTCAGAGAGGCGGCGCGCGGGGCTGGGAGCCCGGCTGAGCCCTTTGCTGACCTAGCACACGCCCCTAGGAGCCTCCTGCAGTTCAGCCAGCAGGGCTGTCCGCGACACACTCAGAGGTGGCCTGGCCGGGACCTGGACGGACATTGCCCTCCCCTCGCCACTCCTGGGCCCGCGCGTCTGAGTGGTGGTAATCCACGTCCGCAAAGCGCCCGCCCCCGCCCCCGGGTGACCCGGACCGTCCGCGGGGCTGAGAGGCCTAGGCGGAATGCCTGGGGTGTGAGGGAGGGAGGGTCATGCAGGCGAAGGGCAAGCACTAACTCGCTGGCGAGACTGCAGCCTTTACGCTTCTCCACCACCCCCACCCCCCACCCCCCCCCCCACCCCCCGGCCTCGTTCAGTTCTCCTGGCTGCTTTGCCTCGGCGGAACCGGCTCGGAAACCGCCGGCATCACGCGTCCCCCAGGTTCCGCCCGCGGCGGCGAACACCGCCTGGCTCCTCCTGCAGCGGCCCCGACCCCCGCGGAGGGAGGGCGGGGAGCAGCGGGGACCGCGGGGCGTCCCCCTGCGGCGGCCTTGGAGCCTCGCGCCCCTGCCGAGCGCAGACGCGACCCGTCTGCCCCCGGCGCCCAGCTCCACTCGCGCGGCCCTCTGGCCTCACAGAAACGCCGGCCACCCTCCCGTGCCCTTGCGCCTGGTCTTCCGCACGGAGCGCGGAATGGAGGGAGCACAGTCTGGGTGGACACCTCCCGGCTGCCGAGTCGCCGGGCTGCGCGCCCGGCCAGGGCTGAACTTGAGAAATCAGAACCCCTTCAGGGATTCGAAGCTGCGATCCGGGCAGCCCTTCAAGAAGCTGGCCCGCCCAAAGGAGGGATGGACCTGCCCGGGAGAGACCCCCAAGATGGGGTCGTGAGTGGGGAGGGAGAGGCCACCCCATCCCACACCGCCTCTGCAGCCCCCGGCTGCCTTCACCCAAGCCGCAACCTTCTGACCGTTCTAGAGGGCCAGGACCCTTCCTGTTTGGTCAGCACAAATGCAGGTCCCCCCAGGGGTGCACGCCATTCGGAGGGCAGCTCCCCAGCCTGGAGCTGCCCCTGTCACCGTTTGAGGCCCAGCCTCCTAGGACAGCTTAGCCGAGAGGCTGAGATCTGGGACTCGCGGGACTGAACCACAGAGCCAGTTTACCCTCAGTAAAATGGAGGTGATAGTAGAAACCATATCGTACAGGTGTGGAGAGATTTAAATGAGTTAATATACCAAAGTGCTTTTGACAGTATCTGGAAAATGGAAGCACTTATATGTTAACTGCCCAAGATACAAAAAAAGGGGGGAGGGGATCGGGACAATCGAATGTAACGAGGTCCCAGTGGAACCCCCACTTTAATCTTCCTGTCTCCCCACAAAGCCTTCCGTCCTGGGGCCTTGATCTTGTCTGAGAGAACTTGAGTCAGGCGTGGCGATCGGGGTCGGCAAACCAGCGCTGCTTATGCAGGGAGAAGGGAAGGAGATTGAGACTTAGAATATGAGGCCTAACCTTGCCCTCCCAAAGTTTCCACTCCAGGGTGGAACTTGGGCTAGCCTCCCACCAACACCCCCAAAAAAGCTGCCAAACAGTTTCGGCATGGGGATGCAAACAGCGCAGTCACCAGCTTCCTTGACTCAGCTCTCCCCAAAGGGCTCATTAAATCCCCTCGCCTGCAGCCCCCACCTCAGGAATAAGTTAAGTCGTTTTCTGGTGCGGCTTGGAGGAACCAAGGGGTCTCCAGAGGCTTCCAGATGTACCTATCCGGCCCCGCCCAGAGTCTCTCGGAGGGTGAACGCTGGGCCACGCAGGGGCACGATGTTCCCCTGGTGGTCAGAGCCAGCGTCCAAGGCTGGCTTTGAGGCGATGATTCATTACCGGCCGGGAAAGCCGAAACCTCAGGGCTGGCGTCTCGGGCTGACGGGCCACTCTCCCCAGACGCTGGGCCGGCAGGCGATTCCTAGCAACTTTATCCAAAGAGATGGGTCCGTGTTTATCAAGCCGCGCGCCCCGCCGCCCCCTTCTTTGGTAAACACTCTTTAAACAAACAGCCCATCCACTCTGTTATTGCCAAAGCTGCTCAGAGCTTTAATAAAAGCCCGGGGAAGATCAGAACCCGCGTCCAAGGCTGCTGCTTAATCCAATGAAGGCAATTTCCGAGGATAATTGCGAACATGTTTTAATGCATATGCATGAAAAAGGATTTTTTTCCGAGAGACCGACTTTACATGCTTATGTAATTGATTGAGGCGCTGACCCGCTATTCAAAATGTTATTTGAGAACCATCAGAATGCGTAAACTTGCAAATTGCCCAGCTTGTATCTGAATTAATACCTCATTCATCATCATTATGGGTTGATAAGTTAATTTAACCATTTCATTCTGCCTTAATGAGCTATAGTTAAATTAATGCCACATAATATATGAAAGTAACATTTAAATAGAAGCACTGGGCTGAGACAAGCCGAGGCTGCTGCTATTTGGGCTGAAATAAGGTGACATAAATCTTTTCTTCATTACAGGACCCAGTCTGCTCTACCAGCAGTTATGAAGTATTTATTCATTCACTTTCTTTTGCGAAGTTGCTTTGCCAAATAGCATAGGTAAATTATGTGAGCTTGTAAATAATGCCTGAGGATGTATTTATTAAAATAAGATTGGGATGGGGGTGGGGGAATCTATAAAAAGGCATTTTCACAGCAAGCTTACCCAATGCCCTAGGAAAGCCAGGGCCCCGACTGCCA